>NW_007730679.1:0-15727 GCF_000696425.1 Galeopterus variegatus
CAATCTTTCATTTAAAAATCTTTGTCATGGGCCGGCCCGGTGGCGCACTGCTACAGTGCGCCGCTTGGAACCGCGGTGGCGCTCCCGCCGAGGGTTCGGATCCCACATACAGACCGGGTCCCGCTCACTGGCTGAGTGAGGTGCGGGAGCAACACCAAGGGTTGCAATCCCGTTGCCGGTCCCGGTACGGGCGCGACACTGAGGGTTGCGATCCCGTTGCCGGACACGAAAAAGGACAGAAAGGGAAAAAAAAAAAAAAAAAAATCTTTGTCATGGAGACATCACTCCTGTCGCTCTTGGTCCGGTCCCAAGTTGGAACAGTTTACTCTCTTATTTTGGTGGAATACATTCACTAAGTAGCTTCCTGAGAGAAGGACTGAGGGATGGATATTTTCTAAGCTTTTGAATATCTGCATGTGTCATTACTTAATTGCACTTGACTGCCAGTAAGACAGGCAGAGAGCTGTGGGAGCAAATCATTTTCCTCAGTCTAAGTTTCCAGTGTTGCTCTCAAGAAGTCTGGAGCACTTCTGGTCTCCTGTCATTGCATGTAAGCTGTTTTCCCCCCTCCAGAAGTTTCTAGGTCTTCTCCTTACCTCTGTTGTTTCTAATTTCACAATGATGTGGCTTGGACTGGTCTTTTAAAATCATTTGGCTGGGCACGCAGTAGGCCTTTTCAATCTCAATTCTCAGATCCTTCAATCGGGGAATTTTCCTTGTGTTATTTCTTTGATAATTTCCTCTATTCCATCTTGTCTGTTCTCTTTTTAGGACCTCTATTTAGTCAGATGTTGGGTCTCCTGAGTTCAGCCCTTAATTTTCTTACATTTTTTTCTCTGATTTTCCCTTTGTCTTTCTGTTCTATATTCCAGGAGATTTTTCTCAACTAATCAACTTTTCCTTTGAATTTGCGGGGGGGGGGGGCGTCTTTTTTTTTTTTTAACTTATAGAATTCTTTCTTGTTTTCTGGTTGTTACTTTATAGCAACAGGAAATTAACTCATCTCTCTGAGAAGACAATTCTTTTTCTTAAAGTTTTCTTGTACTTTTTTGCATTGTCTGTTTTCTTTACTTTTATCCCCCTGTTCTTTGTCTAGGTCTGCCTTTTAAGTTAAAGTCTTGGTTCAAATGCCTGTTTTGATTTTGTCTCCTTATTTCGGATGAGGCACTAAACATCGGACTAGAAGTTCTGTGTCATGGCAGGGTTTGTAAATACTTGAGGTTCACTGTGACAGTTTATTGGGGGTCCAAAGACTATAACTCCAATCATGGCAGGGTTTGTAAATACTTGAGGTTCACTGTGACAGTTTATTGGGGGTCCAAAGACTGTAACTCCAAGTTTTTCCCCTTGTTCTCTTGGGTATTCCATCATTCAATATATATATATATATATAGTGTGTGGAATAGTTTATTATAATTGCTATTCATTAAACAACCATCTCTTGGGCTATGTCCTGGTGACCAATGATTATCTATGAAGAGAGAGTTTGCTTTCCAAAAATACAATCAGTTATAAGTGAGTTAGTACACGTGGTGGTAAAGAGCATTGACTTCAGAGCTAGACTCCTTGGGTTTTAATCTCAGGTTTTCTACTGTGTGACCTCAGGAAGTTATACAACCCGTCTATTCTTCAGGTTCTCAATTTAAAACACAGATAACTACAGTACCTACCTCAAAGGGTTGTTATGAGGACCAAATAAATCAATTATGCAAAGAGCTTAGAAGAGTACCTGGAATGTAGTAAGTTCCACAGGAATATTAGCTATTACTATTTTTTGAATGAGTTGCAGGGTTATTTCTCAGGTAGGTTAAATAGTTTTCAGGCAGTTTGACTGCATTCACTGGGAAGGGAAGTGACACTGACGATGTACTACATGCGGCAGATACTATGCTAGGTTTTCCATGTCATTCTGTTTATTTTAAGCCTCAGAGTCTTACAAGGTAGGCATTATTTCTACTTCACAGATAAGAAAAATGAGGCTTACAGAAGAATGTAACTTGCCGAAGCCTCCACAGCGAGGATGAAGTGAAGCTGGGTCTTAAACCCAGACTTGTCTGACTCTAAGTGCAGGCTTTCCCCATCTACCACACCTCCCATCTGTGAACAAGCCATCCAGCTGTAATCTGCCAACTCCAAATGGCGCCCTTAGGATCCAAGCAGCCCTCCAAGGGCCTCTGCACTCCTTCTTTTCCTAGTGTGTACAGTGAATTAAATTAAATTTTAATAAAGTCATACAATAACATTTCTTGATAAATATCCTCTAATTTATCCCAGAATTTCCCCTTCAAACACTTCTGATGAAATGTCACTCAAAGGCTCAACTCAACATTTCTGATGAAATGTCACTCAAAGGCTCAACTGAGCTCAACTCCCAGGAAACAAGATTAGTTAAACCATGGTATAGGTTTTAAGTTTAAAGGGCTTCTCTATCAGTGATAACTCCACATAAATGGACACCTGGCAAGGACAATAGGAAGCCCGAGGTAGGATAAGACTGTGAAGAAACACTAAAACCAAAAGGAAAGTAACTGTGTAAATATCCAATTTCTCAGAGCCTTACAAACAGTACTTTCTGAAGGAAGCAGAAGAAACTACTCACAATTTCTCCAGAAGGCAGGTGTATAGTCTGTGGTGCCTGCTTGTTCAAAAATTTGTTTAACAAGCGAATGTTGGCAAATGTCCCCCGTGTCATGATGGCGTCATTACCTCGGCGGGAGCCATAGGAGTTGAATTCTCGTGGAGTCAGGCTAATAATGCAAGCAGGAGAGGAGCTGCCTTAGCGAAGCGAGCAAAGATTAAACTCTGCTTACACCAAGAAAAGAATAAAACATAAACCCATAAACCCAGCTATTTCTCCATGTCTACTAAGCTTGTTCTCCAAGGCAGAAAAGCTGTTCCCATAGCTTCAACTGAGGGTAGGGTGAGAGGTGAGAGGTGAGATGAAGAAAGTGGAAACCAGTGATCTCCTGGGGTCAACTTAGGGTCTTTCAAATCTGGGTAGAAAAATCAAGAGGAACTTTTTAAGAAAGAGTATTTACTTTTCTTACTCAGTGGAGTAGCCTTCATACAAGCTAAAAAAGCTTGATTAAAAATAAGTAAGAAAATAGAAGCAAAGAGAATAACAAGTGTAGGCAAATCAGATGGAGCCAAGACTCAGGGGAAATATAAAATATGTTCTATAAACTAACCAGAAGTAGGTTCAAATTTGTCCCTGAGTTATCAGCAACTCAATGCAAAGTGAAGAAACACAACGGAGAATAACAAGTGTAGGCAAATCAGATGGAGCCAAGACTCAGGGGAAATATAAAATATGTTGTATAAACTAACCAGAAGTAGGTTCAAATTTGTCCCTGAGTTATCAGCAACTCAATGCAAAGTGAAGAAACACAACGGACAGTGTAACCAGCTCTCATAAGACGGAAGTCAATGCAGTGCCAAAGAGGCAGAACAGCTATTTCTGGTCCCAACCACAGAAAAATCTCGGCTGTGGGCCCCAATGAAAGGAAACTTTGTGATGTCAGGAAGAACATCTTACAATTAACACAGTGACCAGTTCACTGGACTGTTTCTTAAAATACCAGGGGTGGATGTGAGTGTTAATAAGATGTAATGGTTAGATCTAATTTGAGGATTGAGAGTTTATGAATGGCCTTCAGGAGCAGGTAACCATGTCGAGGAACCCCTGAAATCCAAATGCTGTGGGTCTGTGCATTTTTCTGGGAACACATTGTATTTGCTTTCATTTAATTCCCTAAAGAGTTCATGTCTCAAAAGAGGTGAAGAATCACCATCAAAAAAAGGTGTTTGGATTCTGTTCCTCACATTTGCTTTGGGTCCATCCATGAAGAAGCTGATTCAGGAGGTGGGGATAGAAACCAGGAATTTTTATCTTTCCATATGACTCTCATGGAAAATCAGATTTGGGAACCACTGACCTTGATTAATATTGATCTATTACATAACAGTAGATAATACTGGTATAATATCTGTTAATATCAGTATATTACTGAAGGATTGATGAATAGATGCAGGTCTCTATAAACATTATGCCTCTCAACCAGGATATGGCAATGCCCTTCAGGTTCTATCAGGCTTGCCACAGGTTAAAAGCAGAACCTTATAATTTAACAACCAGACAGGCTGGGGGCAGGGATGACAATTGGGCCTAATGCTTACATTTGCTCAAAAAGGTCACTCTCCCCTTCCCCCTGCTAGGATTCCTGGGCTGATGGATTCTCCCACAGAAGCTGCTAAGAAAAAGCAATTGGTTTTTGAGCCCCAGAGTTCGGTGAAAAACCAGAGTCGACTCTAAAGAGACCAAGTAAAAAGAGAAATACTGGCCTCATTTGCTCCATTTATTCCATTTTTGCCTTTAGTCTTTCCTATCTCACTCATACTTACCCTCTGTTAGTTAAATAGCGAGCAGCAGGGCTGTTTCTTGCAATATTTCCAGCTGGAGAGATGTGGTCCGTTGTTACTGAATCTCCCAAATTTAATAGCACATAGGCATCCACTATAGATTTAGGGGGCTGAAGATTCAAAGTCTAGCAAAGAATACAAGAAGTCAACGTTTGCTAGGTTATCTCCAACAAGTCCCCAGGTGAGTCTCCACAGTAGTGGTCCATGGACCTGAACCAGACGACAATTCTACATCAGTGCACAGAAAATCCTAGTTTTCAGGTTTTTATCAGGGATGCTGAGAAAAGTAAGTTAAATTTACTCAAAACTCATATCTCAACCTTGAGAAGGCAAAATACTGGCACTATTCCTTCAAAAGCAACAGGAATGCAGCTGCAAATGACACTCTGTCTCTTCACATCACAGAACTCCTCAGATGCTAAGGACAAGTGGAATCCTGACTTCTACGCCCATCCCTTCCCAGGAGGACCCACCAGGGGAGCAAGGACTTCCTGATCATCAGTTTCAGGAAAACATGTTCCACATTTTTATGGGTATAAAATTTCAATATGGTAAACCCTGGAGATGTTCTCCTGGAACAGTCCCTCAGACTTTACTGAGTCTATGTCCAGGTGGTGCCTAATTACCAGGGTGCCCCTGCCCTGCCATAGGGCCCACTACAGCCAAATGTATAGCCTCCAAGACTCTCCCCAGCACCATCTGCTTGGGTTTGCAAAATTTTAATGAAATAGGTAGTTAAAGCAAGGGTATGGGGTAATAAAGTAGATTTTATAAGGAAAGAAACCTTTTGCAGAACCTGTTTTGTTAAGAAATAAAAAGTCATACCAGGTTTTCAAAGAATGGTGGTGATTTAATGTATGTAGATTTGGGATTCCACAAATACAGCTTGTCTGATGGGGCTGATAAGGCATTCCAGCTTTCATTCACAGTCTTAAAAAAAAAGGAAAAGAAAGGCAGATCAAATCACATTCCATTCTAGGGAAAATTTAATATGCAAATGCAAAAAATACATTCAAGCTAAGAAGCATATACAGCTTGTCTGATGGGGCTGATAAGGCATTCCAGCTTTCATTCACAGTCTTAAAAAAAAGGAAAAGAAAGGCAGATCAAATCACATTCCATTCTAGGGAAAATTTAATATGCAAATGCAAAAAATACATTCAAGCTAAGAAGCACAATAAAAATCATTTTTATTCTAAACAGTGTCACAAAAGAGTTTCTTTATACTAAGATTATGTCATGCTATGTAACTTAAAAATACATATGCATTCTGACAGGTAGCTTCTAAGATGGTGGTAATGATCCCCACTCCTGGGATTCACACCTTTAGGTGACCCCCTCCTCTTATGAGTGTAGGCTGAACCTAATGACTCATTTCCCAGATTAGGTTACAAAGAGACTCTGCCTTCTGTCTCCTGGCTCTGATGGAAGCCAGCTACCATGTTGTGAGCTGTGAACAGACCCATGTAGCAAGTGCTTAGGGAGGTCTCTAGCTAACAGCCTGTGAGGAACTTTGTCCTGCCAATAACCACATGAGTGAGCCTAAGTGGATCCTCCTCCACAGACTGTAGTCCCGATGACCTTTTGATTGGCAGAGGCAATTGTAAAGCAGAGGTGCCCAGTGAAGCTGCACTTGGATTCCTGATCCACACACACTGAGAGAATAAATGCTTGTTGTTCCAACTCATTAAGTATTGGGGTAATTGTTGTAAGGCAATAGATAACCAATACTCATATAGATACTTATAAATAATTCATGAAATAATAATCCAGATTGTACCAAAGGGGAAATTATTTACTCTTTGAATATTTTGTAGTTTGGGAAAGGATTTCCAGGTTACATGGAAGCTGGATTGCAAATGACAGCTGTTATGCACTCGGAGTGGCTTGAATTCTCCACAGGTCCATTAACTTAGCCTTTGGAGAAACACCTTAAACCCAGGGTCTGCCGAGCCCCCTCATGTCACTCCCCCGGCAGCTTGTGGGAGGTGCAGTGTGTGGACACCATGCCCGTTTCACGCTCTCCAGACGGCTCTGCTCTCATCTCAAACCACTAGCCCCAGTCAGAAGCCCCTGGGTCAGCCTAACAGCTTTCCCTCAGCAAGCAGGGAAAGGAATAACGTCCAAAAGACTCAGAAAGTAATACTGAGCCCCATACATTTTCTCCTACTTGTAAAATGCACAGAAAGTTTTATTTCAGCAGTTCGACACTTCCTACAGAGTGGCTTTACTTATTTATTTAAGTATCCAAATGCTGCATTGAGAGGTGCATTCAACCAACTCACTCCACCTCAGTGACACAATATAGTGACCAGCAGGGGTCCTCACCACAGCTGACACACCCCCAGGGTGTCTGAGAAAGGGCTGAAGTTACAGACAGCTGAACCTGAGGCCTTTCTTCTTGAGGCTGTGCTGTGGATGGATTGAATTGTGTCCCTCAAAGTTCACATATTAGAAGCTTTATTCCCATTGTAACTGTTGAGGGTGGGAAATCCTATTATAGTAATTGAAAGGTGGGGCCTTGAAGAGGTAGCTAGATTGCAGGACCATGATGTAGTGAATGAATTTACAATGGTGGTCAGGGGCGTGGTTCTGAGGGTTTTAAGAGGACAGCACATGAGAGTCTCTCTCTCTCTGCTCTACCATTTCCTGCCACGTGAGACCCCTGCAATGCCGTAAAGCCACCACCAAAGACCCTCAGCAGATGTGTCCTCTGGACTTTGGACTTCACAGCCTCTGAAACTGTAAGCAATAAATTTCATTTTCTTACATATTACCCAGTTCCAAGTATTCTGTTATAAGCAACAGAAACAGACTAATGTGGGCTGTCACCCACTTGTCCAAATCTGGGAACATCTGGGGAGTGTGGGGTTTTCAAACATGTGAATCATGGAAGAAAAATGACTGAGAACCACTTCCCTTGTTATTTGAAAAAATTCATGTTACTTTCTACAGTTTCTACTCCCTTTAGTCTCAAGGTCTGCAGATACGGTACATAGGAGCTGCTTTCCCTTAGATCCTTGGGGAGGGGAGGGCAGCAAGGGACCTCACCTCAATTTTCTGGTAGACCTCCTTAAATATCCCCGGGATGACATACTGACGCTCTACTGCCTGGATCTCATCTCTGGTAGGCCAGATATCTTTCAGAAATACTGGTTGTCCCTTTCCATTTACCCCTGGGGAGAAAATGTTTATTAATGAGAAAAATTTTCTAATACTGAATTTTCATTATTACATACAGTCACATCTCATTCTTCTCAGTAGTTTTGTTCTATAAGGCCTGTGTGAACACTGCCTAGTGAATACTGAATCACTGCTCCTAGGGGAAACAGCATTGGGTTCCTGTGAGCCCTGGTCACATTTTTGTCAACTGATCAATACATAACCTTGTTTTATGTGTGCTTCTGTTTAAAGACACTTAATTTAACCTATACTGTTGACTCATTAACACTAGACTTATAGCCAACAGCACTATAACTCATGCCTGAGTAAAGCCTTTCTAAACACTGCAGCCTTCTTGGGCTTAGGAACACCAGATGGCACTTCAGCACTATGGTCAGGGGCCACATAACAGTGAAATCACCACAAAAATGCAAAAAACATGGCACTAAATAGACTGTGAAAAAAATAAAAATGCAAAAAACATGGCACTAAATAGACTGTGAAAAAAATACTTGTTTATAGTACAAGAGTTGAAACAAGAAGGCAGAGTGTTGTCTTGTTTGATCTCAGCACGGAACACATGCGCTGAAGGACGCTAACTTTTCACCCCTCTGTGCGACTTGTTTATAGTACAAGAGTTGAAACAAGAAGGCAGAGTGTTGTCTTGTTTGATCTCAGCATGGGACACATGCGCTGAAGGACGCTAACTTTTCACCCCTCTGTGCGTGTCTGTGAATGACCACGAAAGCACCATAAGTATTGATTTGGGGGCTAAAATATATTTGGGGAAGTAGGAAAATTTGCAATAGAGAATCCACAAATAATGAGGATCAACTGCACCTCTCAAGTTACGAATTCCTAAAAAAGTAAATTTAAGGGGCATTGTTTTCCTGTTATCTAATCTGCTTAGAATGGATAGCAAGTGAGAGGACCAAAGGAAAAGAGATAAAGCATCATTTCTCCAGAATTTTGAGTTGAAATATTTGGAGTGTGTTCCTACAGAGTGTTTACCAAAACAATGCCTATTGTCAGACGAAAGTGGGAGATGGGAAGAGAAGAACTGCAGACGAAACCAGATTAGCAACCACTGCCACTTCTGGCATTCATTTCTCTTTTGTCATCCCTTCCCCTCAGCAGATTCTTCTTTAACTACTTCAGTTATGTTTTAGCCATGTACTGGGGAATAAAAACAAGATTCTCCTCTTTGTCTTATCTCTGGAAGGTATATGCTCCATTTATTATAAATGAAAGCAGCAACTTTCTTCCAGTAATATTTTCGAATTCACTAGAAAAAAAAATTACAGCCACATAAACAAAATCTTACCCAATGGCTCTTTCTCAAAGTTGATCCTGATGGTCCCAGCAATTGCATATGCTATTACTAAGGGTGGGGAGGCTAAATAATTGGCCCGAGTGTTGGGGTGGACTCGACCTTCAAAATTCCTGTTCCCAGACAGTACTCCAACGGCTACAATGTCTCCCTGTGTAAGGCAAGGGAAAAATCAGGTCACCAAGAGAAGAGATTGCCTAGACTTCTCATCTTTGGAATAGTTTCCACATCGCATGGACGTAGCTCTTTAAGCTGCCCTTTCACCTGGTGCTCTGCTACTACTGGAGAGAAGGGTATACACAGGTGTCCCTGTGGGAGATACTCTGGGTCAAAATGTTCAGTAGTTTCTGCTCATGAGAAAACAGCAGGTAGTTTAGAAGGCAACATCCTTGTTATTGCTGCCTGAGGTCTAAGAAGAGGTGGGAAAGACTAAAAGCTGAGAGCCGAAGGAATCCACAATGACTTATAAATTCTATAATTAATGCAAAGAGAACCAAATAGTATTTTTCAAGGCTAAAGAACTTTGTGGACATATATCAAGCCAGTGCAATTTAGTTTAGATTCATTTGTGTAAAGACGTGTCTGACTTTGAACCAATTTTCAAATTATTGGTAACAATTCTTTAGCCCAAACCAATTCTGGCAGTCAAAATTTAGCATGTATTGAACACTTACTTGTGTGACAGGCACTGCACTAAGTGTTTTACGGTCGTCCTCATCTTAACTCACACAAATGTATAAAACAGATACTCTTACCACCTCCAACTTACAGTTGTGGAAACGGAGACACGAACAGGTTAATAAACTTATAATTTGAGCTTAACTTCAAAGACCGCACTCTTAACCACATCCCCTGCTTCCATGGACCTTCTTGAAATTACCAGCATTTTTTTTTCTTTTTGGTAGCTGGCCAGTTCACAGGGATCTGAACCTGTGACCTTGGGGTTTTAAGGCTACACTCTAACCGAATGAGCTAACTGGCCAGCCCAAAATCACCAGCATTTTTGTCACACATTGTATGAAAAGCAGCAGCAGCTCTGAAGACCTACAGGCTCCTCTGAGATTACCTGCGTGATGGCTTCTACCACAGGTTCTGGCAGGGGCCCACTGTTGCCAATGCAGGTCATGCAGCCATAGCCCACCACGTCAAACCTAGGTGCCAAAAGGGGAGCACGAGAAAGAAAACGACTTTCAGTGAGCCCTGCTGCTGAGAACGGTTCCTGGAGACCACTGATCAAAGAGGAACAGTAGCGCATGAAGTAAGTTTAGTACAGAGCTATTTCTATAAAGCTTTCATTCTTGAGAACATTTTGATATAGCATATCAAAGAAGAATACTATTCATATTTTTAATGTCTAAAAAGGAGTCGGATTGAATGACCTAGAATTTTTAAAAGTCACAATCATATATAGCATTTAATGTCTCCATTCACTACCATTATTGTACAATCCTAAGGACTTTAATTTTATGAGGCACAAGAATAAAATATTTATCATCCAAATTAAGAATAATATGGAAACTGGAGAAACTGTATTTTGCAACTAATAACTAAGTTGCCTCAATGAATTAGAATGTTTTTAGCTATGGTAAATAACTATTTCCATGCCAAAAGGCAGACAGACTCTCTGTTGCAGAGCCACTGCTAGCCCATAGCATACCTTGGTGCAACTAAGAAAAGGCGCCCCCGTTCTCCAGGAGAGGCAGTACTGCTTCAGAGCACAGAACTTGGTAAGCATAGCACAGGCTCAATTTCAGCCTCTGCAATGCCCTTACAGGGCATCCTTGTATGATTAACAACTAGCACAACCATAGAGGAGGACCCTACTCAGTTAAAATGTAAGGGTTTAAGTCTACCTGCCATCTGATAAAAGGCTACACTTTCAGTGAGCCCTGCTGCTGAGAACGGTTCCTGGAGACCACTGATCAAAGAGGAACAGTAGCGCATGAAGTAAGTTTAGTACAGAGCTATTTCTATAAAGCTTTCATTCTTGAGAACATTTTGATATAGCATATCAAAGAAGAATACTATTCATATTTTTAATGTCTAAAAAGGAGTCGGATTGAATGACCTAGAATTTTTAAAAGTCACAATCATATATAGCATTTAATGTCTCCATTCACTACCATTATTGTACAATCCTAAGGACTTTAATTTTATGAGGCACAAGAATAAAATATTTATCATCCAAATTAAGAATAATATGGAAACTGGAGAAACTGTATTTTGCAACTAATAACTAAGTTGCCTCAATGAATTAGAATGTTTTTAGCTATGGTAAATAACTATTTCCATGCCAAAAGGCAGACAGACTCTCCGTTGCAGAGCCACTGCTAGCCCATAGCATACCTTGGTGCAACTAAGAAAAGGCGCCCCCGTTCTCCAGGAGAGGCAGTACTGCTTCAGAGCACAGAACTTGGTAAGCATAGCACAGGCTCAATTTCAGCCTCTGCAATGCCCTTACAGGGCATCCTTGTATGATTAACAACTAGCACAACCATAGAGGAGGACCCTACTCAGTTAAAATGTAAGGGTTTAAGTCTACCTGCCATCTGATAAAAGGCTACGCAACTAAACACCATCAGATAAGCTCACCTTGTGTTACAAGGTGACACAGCAAGATGAATGAGCAATAAGATACAACAAAAGCAATGATGTAAAAGGCAACTCCCTCTCACCCAAGCTGAGACAGATAAGGCATGACTCCGCTTTCTCGTAGGTAGTAGGTGACCACACCACTTCCAGGAGACAGGCTAGTTTTGATGTAAGGCTTCACATTCAGGCCAGCATCCACAGCTTTCTTTGCTAACAGTCCTGGGAAATGGTAAACACAGACACACTGTGGGTGGCCGCCTTCTCAGATGCCAGGAACACTTCAGAAAAAAGACTGATTTTTCTGTCTGCATTTCCTGCCACCACCTGACAAAGCCCCCTCCATGTTGGCACTTTCTGCCATCTAACAGAAATCAAAAGCTCACTGGCCCAAAGTCACTTCATGTATGCAGCAAACTCAAAATTAGTCATGGAAATAAAGACAGAGAGGTACTGATTTTTTTTTTAAGAGATAAACCTAAAATCATTTAGAAATGTGTTACAAAATGAGTTTTTAATTTTTGGAAAATTTTAAATTAATAGCTAATTAATAAATTAAGTAATACATTATGTTTGATTTGGATGAAAATTATAATTGAATTAGCCCTTTCTAAAAGTATATCACTTGATGAGAAATACAGTCAGCCTAGAGATACAAATCTAGTCTACAGATATTTCTTGAAGTGGAAGATCAAGATCTCCTGGGGCTTCTGACTTTTGGCAAATACAGAGACTGTTACTGGAACACTGGGTGCTCTGTCTGCAGAAGTATCGCAGAAGTAGGAAAGAAATGAATGGGATGAAAGTATAAAGGAGAGAAAAGTTACAGACAAGCTGGTGACCTGTCTTAAGAAAACTGGTTCGCTCCAAATAAGGAGAGGTTAGGTGACAACAGATGAACTCTTAGACAAAGAAGTTCTCTTATGTCCATAAATTAAGAACTGTTGGCACTGCTTAATCTTAGGATAAAAGAGAAAGTCAGGGATGACTAAAAGTTTGGAAACAAGAGAACTTATTATGTAAAAAAGAGACCCTGCATGTAAATGTTAACCACTTAACTAGAATTGCACAACAGGTCAGGTGCACTGCATTTTATCAACCAGCGCCCTGTGCCCTAACTCGGATGCACTTGCCAACAAACCCAAGACAGTACTAAATTCTGCTGGTCATGGTTTTTACAGAGAACAAAGTCTATGACATGATGACAGTGTTTTTTTCCTTCCAAAGTCCGACACAACATTCTAGGCTTTGCCAGAAATTCAGCTTCTTTTGTTTTCCTCTACTTATTTTCTGTTAATTCTAAAGAGAAAGACTTATGCATTAGGTATTCTATTTCAAACACTTTGCTTTGGATGCTATTTATTGTGTATATATCTGGGCCAATAAATCTCTACTTCTGGAAAAGACAAGGTTCAGGGAACTACATGTAGAACCTCGGGAGAGTTCCACCTCCACGTCCACATGACCATGGGGATGCATTCAGATTTGTTTACCTGCTCCTAACATCACAGATGGATTACTGGTGTTTGTGCAGCTAGTAATGGCAGCGATGACCACAGAACCATGAGCAAGGGTGAATTCACTATTATCATAGATAAATGTCTTATGGTCATTATGATGGTCCAGAGCAACTTGGAATCCTTTAAATCCTTGCTATAGAAAGAAAAAAATACATATATATTATATATAGGAAGAAAAAATATATATGCGAGATATATATATCTTGTTATAGGAAGAAAAATAACAAATACCTCCTTCCCACCTAAAAAATGGAAATGCTAAAACTACAAATTTAGTTCAAAGTTACTCTAAATAGAACTTGATGACATTACTGTACAGTTTAATAGATACGTAATGACTGAGGATACTGATTCTAATCTTACGGAAATTTAGAAAAAGGTGCCATTTTGACCAGATTTAACTAATCATGACCAATAAGGCAAACACAGTATAACTGAACGTTTGGTATAATGCTGGTGTCCCGTAGATAAAATCCACCACACGTATTAACCACTCATTTGGGAAATGTTTATTGTAAATCTACTGCATACAAGATGTTATGCTAGGTACTCTGTGGGATACCACAGTGAGTCTGACACAAATCCTATTCTCATATGTACGTCCAGTAAGGGAAATCACACATGCAAATAAAATACCAACAATGTAAGTTAAAGAATATGAATGCCATCAAATGGTTTCAGACCAAGTGGCATGAAGTTTCAAATGAGGGAAAGATGACTTTCTGTTACGAGATTCTAAGGCTACGTTGCAGAGAAGCTGGTAGCTAAACCAAGTCTTACAGAACTAACAGAACAGGACCTGACCAGATGGGGAGTGGCAGAAACAAAAGTACAGTGGCCAGCAAAGCCTGGTAAACACGGTGAACAATATGGTGAGAGTCCTGTGAAAGGAGGTGAGATGTTTACAGATGGTCACGTGCTCTAAGGAAGCAGCCTGGCCTGTAGCTAACAGAGGAGTCATTAAAGACTTCAGAATGGAGGGAAAAAATACTCTCAGCACCAGGCTTCAGGGTTCATCATCGAGTGGGGTGAAAACCTGGCCTAAGAAACCGGTCATGGGGCGGAGTCAGGAGGATTTCCATACCCGAGTCTCCCAGGCCCCACCTTAGCTCCAAGGCAGCTCTCAAAGTCCTTCTTCATGTCAGACACCGCGACTTTGTCCTGAGGCCTTTTGGGTCCACTGCAGCAAGGTACTACTATTTTCAAATCTAATTCCACAACCTGTTTACTCAAAAGAAAAAATTACAGAATTCATATTATACTCACAAAGAAGAAACACGAGGTATGCCAGAGAATTAAAAACAACACAATAAAAATAGGCAAGTAAACAAAGGAAACTACCACATTCAAAAACAAGGACATTAATGTTCGTCTTAACACTTCAGTGATTACTTTCCCAAGATCAAGGTGGGTATCTAAGGAGTGTGGGACAGGCAGGAACCCTTGTCGCTGCTCAGAAAGACCAGGCTGGATGTTGTGGTTGCTGCCCAGCGCCTTCCACTTGTCTGTCCTTGTAAAGCAGTTCATACGTGCTTTTTATCTCTGTGTTACGTTGAGAAGGATTGTCTATTGAAATAGTACATAAACGTTTATTCTTCTAAGGTGATTTGGGGAGGAAGGCAGCCTTAAAGTCATCAGTGCCAGGAAATGATCTTTGTCTAATGGAATATTTCTTTCCCTCAATGTAATATGAACAAAACAAGGGTCCCAAGTCTAGTTTACCCTCCAATCTTGGCTGTCTAGAAAAATGAGGATTCAGTTTGTACCCTAGAAAATAAAGGGAAGTCATGGGATAAGTAGAACTAATTGATAAGTTCACACCTCACTTCTTCCCACGTCTATGGTAACGATGGCCTTAGCCTTCAAATAGCTTTAGTTTCTTCATAAAGTCTTTTCAACCATCTTCCACATGAGAGGCGTGAATCGGTAGTTTGAAAAAGCGGCACACACAACTTAAAACGATTAGGCCAGTAGGAATGTAGGAAGTTATATCATTTTGTTTACAATTTCCTTATCCTTTTGATTTGTTAGCCTTTTAACACCCTGTCCTCCTGCATTGACTTGGCAGTGACTAATTTCCCACAAGTGCACCCCCCCCAAAAAAAACACACACGACTAAAACTGCAGCCTTGAGGAAGAGGAAACACATGTTTGAGGAAGGTGCTCCCCTACCTGGGCGAAGTCTGGATCTTGAGAGGAATCACTGAAATCTCGAAACATTCCTGCAGCCTGAAGATATTTTTTAATGTGCTTTACCTTTTTTTCATCACGACCTAAATGGCATTTTAAGGAACAACAAGTAACCTATGTTAATATCTCTTGGTTAAAGACCATGAATGAATACTTCCATCAGCAATTATATAAGTAATCTGCATTTCACCCACACACACCAACAGCTCTGTTGATATTTCAGCTTTCAAGCTAATTGTTTGACTCTCTACTTAGTGCTGCTTTTTATTATGGGCTATTAACTGATCTATTGCTCTTATTAAAGTGACTATTTTCTGAAAAAGTTTCCTGTTCTACCTATAGATACTCCCCCTCTTTTTTGGTTGTGGCCCTTAATTAGGAGGATCCTAAGCCTTAGCCAATTGTCAAAGCACACCTACGCATTTCCCTTCAGCTGGCCGTAGGGACTCTCAGCACTCCACATTATTATTATTAAAATAATAACCCACCTCCCCCACCCCAAACTACCAGCTACTGA
>NW_007730679.1:16510-16956 GCF_000696425.1 Galeopterus variegatus
TCCACATTATTATTATTAAAATAATAACCCACCTCCCCCACCCCAAACTACCAGCTACTGAGCACCGTCTGTGTGCCTGGCACTGTGTGCTGAACATTTTAAATGCATTACCTCAATCTAATCTTTTATCATGACCTTATGAGACAGACTATTATTATTCTCATTGATAGGTGAGGACATGGAGGCTCCGGAAGGTCCTGAGTAACTTTCCCACAGAACACAGCCAGCAGATGGCAGAGCCAGGATCTACACTTGAGTTTGACTCCAAAGTCCAAAGCTGTATGTAACTCTTGATATGAAATATGACCCTGAGCCCTCTGCTATTAACTTTTTACCAAGATCCTGGTGTAGAAGATAATTCTCACAAAATATGCCCTTTGGGCATGCACTCCACCCATTTCTCTGACAGTTAAATGAGATTGAAAGCTTGATTATGGGGTCCACGT
>NW_007730679.1:16993-17707 GCF_000696425.1 Galeopterus variegatus
TTCATTATATCCCATGCCATCCTCTCCATTAGGATGAACAGGAGAAACTTCTCTTAGGGTTTAGTACAAGAAAGGGTTGTCCTCTTCTGAAGCAGTATGTTTGTTTCAGTGTAACAGATGTTACAAATTTGGAACTGGGTCACTAAGAAGTTTAGTGGCCAGCACCACAGAAACGAAAAATCTTACCTCGGGATGTATTTTGAAGTTTTCTTCCCTTTACCCAGCCCACCATCCCTTCCCTTCTCTTCTCTAGGCTGATTCCTTCAACTATTTATTCTGTTCTTTTATTCTTACATCTTTTTCACCTCAAATCCTTTGGGAAATGAGGATGTATTAATCAATTCCAATGTGGTTATATTTAATAAAAACATTTTTTTAAGTCAATATTTCTATCATAATCACTGCTACTTCCAGAGGAAGTTCCTCGGGCTACGGGAGAAGACTTGGATTTACTTGGAGTCTGTAAGATTCTCATGAAACCCTTCCCATGGCTTGTCCCCTCACTTCACACAGACTTCTGTTCACATTTCACCTCCAGGAGCCCTTTGCTGACCTTCCTATAAGTAAAAAAGCGCCCCTGGGGCGCCTGAACCACCCTCCCTGCTTTTGTTCTCATTATCACACTTAGGTGCTTATTTACTTGTTTGCTGTCCTTCTCCCTGGCTGGAATGTAAGCTCCTGATGGCAGGGACTTTATTTACCTGGCTCACTGCT
>NW_007730679.1:19249-20993 GCF_000696425.1 Galeopterus variegatus
AAAAGTCAATTTCTAAACCAATAGATACAGGGTTAAAAATCTGTGGAAGTTTCAAAATGCCTTCACAGAGGTCTCTCATTTCACCTTTTGGACACCCCTGAGGGGCGTTACACAGGCCCTCCTGTTTGGAGCTGGGCAGCTGCAGGCTTGGATTCTGGCTCTGCTATTTATTAGCTTTGGGTAATAACACCTCTTTGATCCTCTGTTTTCTCTCCTCTTAGTTTATTAACTCATCAATCCACCCAATAGATGTGTAAAGAAGTTGACAGCAAACACACACCAATTGCCCAGTACACAGCAGGTGTTGCACAGACATCCCGCACCACTACTAAGATCACTTGCTTACTGTTAAAAAACTAGACGTGGAAGACTGGTGTAAATATCCAGGCTTCTGAAGTACCTGAGCTCTTTCTATTGGCCATACCATTGCTATCTCACACCTCCTTAAATTGCAACAACCTGTTTAACTCCACAGACAAGTAAAAAAACCTGTATAACTCTAACCCAGTGTACTCTGTGGGTGGAGGCAGAAGGCAGTGCTCTGATTCTTAGTGTTCTATGAAACTTTTACCAAGACCCCTCTGCTTTCACAGTCCTTCACTTACCTGTCTGCACCAGGTACTGGATACTAACTTCATCAACCGGGAAAAAGGCAGCAGTTGCTCCATACTCGGGACACATGTTAGCAATCGTGGCTCGGTCGGCAATGGACAACTGGGCTACTCCTGGCCCAAAGAACTCCACAAATTTGCCCACTACCCCAACCTGGCGGAGGTGCTAAGCAGCAGAAATAACAGAAAAGTCTGAGACTTGTTAGCCTGTGTTTAAAGTGCAGAACAGTCACCTTGCAATTCTTATAAATTAGCCTTGTGAATAAACACAATAAATTAGCCCAACATATCTTTCATTACTTTTAAAAATAAAATTTAAAAAGCAATGGCAACTAAATACAAGATGGTATGCTGGGTTGCATCCTGGGACAGAAAAGGGATGGACATTACTGAAAAAAACTGGTGAAGTCTGTAGTTGAGTTGAGTCCATACCAATGCTAGCTTCTTAGTTTTGATAAACGTGCCACAGTTATGTAAGATGTTAACATGAGGGGAGGCTGGGAGAAAAAAAAAAAAAAAAACTCTCTGTACTATCACTATTCCAACACCCCTGTAAATCTAAGATTATGTCAAAATAGTTCTTATTTTTTAAAAAAGCATGCCCAAAATACAAAAAACATTAAGAAAAGTTTTTCAAAATGAGAAACACTGTGTTTCTCTCTCTAATGAGAAAACTGGAAGTGCCTACAAGTGCTAAATGTTAAATTCTTTCAACCCTAATAAATTATTACTTGCACTAGTTGACTTATTTTCAAAACTCATGCTACAAGTACAAGTCAAATGTAACCAAAAGATCCAGACAGTCTGACTCTCCATATCTTTTCCACATAAGCCATCATCCGGGGTTAAGGCCCGAGTGACCCTCTTAACCCTGCATGAAGCCAGTTTCACGGACAGTGGACAAGTACATGGATAGGCTCTTTTGGCTAGGTGGGGTTCTGCCAAATTTTGTGGATAAGTCCTATTATATCTCCTATTCTATATCTGGAGAACAGTGCACAGACATTTGTGATAAGCTAAATAAATCCAATTCCAAATTCCATAAAGATTAAATCAAAGATAAATTTTTATGGTCTTTAACAGTACAGTGTCCAGGCAAAAGACCCCAAGCCTCCAAACTACACAACTAGAAA
>NW_007730679.1:21945-25748 GCF_000696425.1 Galeopterus variegatus
TGCTATTTACATATAAAGAAGAACCATGTGGAAAAAATGTAGTAAAAGTATAAACACACACGTGGGAATGATTCTCACAACCTCAGGACGGTAATTATTTCTAGGCATGGGAAGCGTGGCTTTAGCTATAAAAATTACACATTATTTTTGCTATTTACATATAAAGAAGAACCATGTGGAAAAAATGTAGTAAAAGTATAAACACACACATGGGAATGATTCTCACAACCTCAGGACGGTAATTATTTCTAGGCATGGGAAGCGTGGCTTTAGCTATAAAAATTACACATTATTTATTTAAATATATACAGAGAGACTTCTGAAGCACATACAGCAAAATGTTATCAACTGTTAAATCTAGGTGGTGCGCATATGAATGTCATTTTAATTTCTGTATATTTTAAACTATTGCACAATTTAAAAAAAAATTTAAGAAAAAGATCCATGCGGTAATAGTAGTAAAACGAACATAATTATCTAAGCTTAACAGAATACTTCCCTTATCTCATGTCTTTTTGAAATCATCAACATAGTTTCCTAGCATTTCTAGAGCACATGAAAACCAACAGAGACTCCATTATGTATTTCCTCTTTGTCATGACAATATTCCAGGACCACAGAAGAGGCAGCTTATCGTTACCTTGGTAATTGTGAGCACGATGTCAGTGGATGTTACAAGAGGGTGAGGCTTTCCCATCAGCCTGTAGCCAATCACCTGGGGAAGCACCATGCTGATTGGCTGACCCAGCATGACAGCTTCTGCTTCTATTCCACCCACACCTGCAGTGAACAATGCTTTCATTCTTCTTCACTACAGCATATCCCTCAGGCATAAATTCAGTGTCATTAGCAGGTAATAAATCCAGCTACAATATTTAACTGGTACAGAGTTATGCTTCTATAAAGAACAGTTATTTTTCTCTATTTCCCTCTACAGAATTTTTAACAAGTGTTCCTCAAAGTGTGGTCCCCAAACACCCATATTAACATCCGTGTAGTACCATACCTTATGGGGAGTGGGTTCAAGAGTCTGCATTTTCAACCAACAACCTAAATGGTTTTCATTTATGCTAAATGCCCTTAACTCTTATTCTCCCGGTTCACTCTTCCAAACTAAATAGTGAGTGCCCACTAGGTGTGAGGCGCTTTTCTAGGCACTGGCGATACAGCAGTGGACAAAACAGACAAGAATACCTTCCTAATACTTTGGACATACTGGGATATGATGGCATCAACATAGTGAATTAAGGGGCACGCCCTAGAACAGAAACGGCGAGGAATACTCACCCCAACCAAGAACACCCAAACCGTCAATCATGGTAGTGTGCGAGTCAGTGCCCACGAGGCTGTCTGGGTAATAGTACCCATCCTGATCGAATACCACTCTTGCCAAATATTCCAGGTTCACTTGGTGGATGATTCCTGAGCCAGGGGGAATAATCCTCATGTTGTGAAAGGCCTGGGAGCCCCACTGAGATTGAAAAATGGAAAGAACACCATGAAAACCTGACAGACTTGGACTCGGCTCATCTCCCAGGCACCGCTGCCTCGTGCCCCACATACACAGAAAACCAAACAGCAGAACCAAATTGTCCGTACCTTTAAAAACTCAAATCGTTCTCTATTTCTTTCAAATTCCAAGTCTTGATTCTTCTGTAAACTGTCTGCCCTGTCAGAGAGAAAAACCAAATGTATAAATTTTGAGGCTTCAAATGTTACTGGTCAAATGTACAGTGATGAATAAAAAAAACAGCAACTGCATCCACAGCTTGCTGGGCATTGCTAGGAGTTCATTTGTGACTATCACAATATGGAAAAGGAGAGGCAAGTAGTGAAAGTAAAAAGAATAATTATTGCTTGGTTCCAGTGATTCCTACAATGCCTTTAAACCTGATAAGCATAAAACATAAACAGAATTCAAGTTAAACTAATCATAAGGTCTGACTCTCAGAAACAGACTCAAGACATTTATATAACAGCAGGTTAGACATTTAAAGAACCCTTGTTTGTGTACCTATTTCTCATCTATGACGTTGTTATATAACAGCATCCCAAGTGGAGCCAGCAACACCAGGAGCTCAGCCATTTATAGAATCACCATCGCTTATCTGTTGAACGGGAAGGTGCCATCCATTACATCTGCACACCACAGGTTATATGCTGTAATTTACTCAAAGTCATTCAGTCTTTCAGGACAATTTGGGGCCTCAAGAAGATTTTTTAGGGTTTTTATAATCAAACTGCATTGTTTTAAGTCAAGGTAAATTAAGTCAAAACGTGGCAGGTTCAGCATACAGAAGGTACTTATAAATTGTACATCATAGGATTGAGTGACATAGGAAAGGACAGTAAAATTAATAGCTAAGACCTAAATCACACTTCATCAATTATGTAATTGTTAACACTGACATTACTAGGAACGAGCCACTATTCTAAATGCTTTAATTTTCTCATTTAGTCTCCATAATAACCCTTTGAGTTAGATATAACTAATATCCATATTTTCAAATGAGAAAACTGAGACACAGAGAGGTTAAGAAATTCGCTCATGACCACACAGTTAGTAAATGGTGGAACTGGAACTGAATCTCAGGCAGACTGACTCCAGAGTTGATACTCTTAATCCCTACACCATACAGTCTCCCTGAAGTGGTAGTTACAGAGACTGTTGCAGTAGCGGTGGCAGCAGTAATCACCACCATCACCACCACAAGAACAGCAGCAGCAGCTGAGGTGCAACACTATCTTACAGGCGCTCAGTGCTTTACACAGGTGAATTCATTCAGTCATTGTAACAATCCCTCATGTAGATACTACTGTTATCAATACACAGGAACAGCAGGTAAGGCACAGAAAAGTTAGATAACTTGTCCAAGGTCAGATGCCTGGTAAATTACGGAGCTGTCATCAGAACCCAGGCTGACTGGCCACGTCTCTGCCTTAACTACCATACTTTACTTCTCACCTACGCCTCCCTTCACTTATTATCTGCTGAGAACCTATCATGTGCCACATGCCAGGCATAAGCAGGAAAAAAAATAAAAAATTCATCAGAACCCAGGCTGACTGGCCACGTCTCTGCCTTAACTACCATACTTTACTTCTCACCCACGCCTCCCTTCACTTATTATCTGCTGAGAACCTATCAGGTGCCACATGCCAGGCATAAGCAGGAAAAAAAAAATAAAATAAGAAAGGGTGCAGAAGCTGCAAGTTCATGGCCACTTGGAGCTCAAATCCTGGTGAGAGATACAGAGAAGCAACCCGCAACTATGAAGGCGTGTGATCATCAGTGCCTGACATGGCAAGTCCAGAGTGCTGTGAGAGCACTCAGATAGGGTCATGAACTTGGACCAGGGGGTCCAGAATGCCTTCCAGAAGGAAATGACATCAGTGTAGTCTGGAGGATGAGAGGGAGTCAGCCAGAGAAAAACGGGCAGGCATTCCTTGGGAAGAAAAGGACTAGAGGCTCAAATTATTTATCTTGCAAAAAACACATTCAGTTACCACACTGATTTTTTTCTCTTTCTCTCTTGAAGTGAATATTCTCCAAGGTTTAAGTGTCATTTACTTTAATGGGATCAACTCCCAAGACTGCCTTAGAGCAGGGTTCTACAAACTATAGCCTGCGGGCCAAATCTGAACCAATGCCTGTATATGCTTGAGCAAAGAATGATTTCTAGATTTTTGAAGGCTGGCAGTGGTGGAGGGGATGGGGGAGAATATGTGACAGAGATAGTACATGGCCAGCAAACCCTAAAATATTTACTACCAATCCTTTACAGAAAAAGAGTGCTGATCCC
>NW_007730679.1:26023-33218 GCF_000696425.1 Galeopterus variegatus
ATTTACTTTAATGGGATCAACTCCCAAGACTGCCTTAGAGCAGGGTTCTACAAACTATAGCTTGTGGGCCAAATCTGAACCAATGCCTGTATATGCTTGAGCAAAGAATGATTTCTAGATTTTTGAAGGCTGGCAGTGGTGAAGGGGATGGGGGAGAATATGTGACAGAGATAGTAGATGGCCAGCAAACCCTAAAATATTTACTACCAATCCTTTACAGAAAAAGAGTGCTGATCCCTGCCTGAGAGAATAAATGTCTGTGAATGTGTGCACGTTAGAGAAAGGCAAAAGGAAGAAACAGAGAAGGGAGACCCTGGTAGAGCAGATCAAGGTGGGATACCAGTGCAGACGCCCAAGTCAGCAAATGCTCCAGAGGAGACACAGCTGCTCCTCAAGGTACTCATGTCACCTTCTCACTGGCACGCTGAGGGCTCCATCCCCCCAGTTCCCACCTGCCTCTTCAGGTCCAGATTCATGTTTCCACTGTGTCTTGGGCATCTGCATAAGGAATACCTCGGGCAGCACAGACTCAACAGGTCATAACCCTAATGCTTGGCCTTCTTTCCCAAATCTCTTCCTCTTTCCTGTCCATCCACATCTCTTCTAATGATCTCCTCTCCTACCACTTAGTACCTACAGCTATCAAAGTGTTTATTCCAAAAGTAGCCGACCAGTTTCTTTGTCAGTCCATTCAACCTACCTTTGCACTGTCACCAGAATGCGTTTCCAAAATACATATCACTGTGCATCAACTTGAATCTGCCAATGGCTTCCCCTTTTCTAACAAAGTACAAATTCCTGGTCTTAAAAAATGAAGGCCTTCAATCTGACCTTCTTTATAAGCCCTCTCTTATCCTCCAGTCCAGACTCTCAGCTCAGCCATGCTGTAGCCCTCGTACTCTTCCCCAAACCCTACTTTTTCTCATGCCTTTGGCACACTCTATTCTCTTAGAATGCCTTGTCCAGCTCTTCTTTCCCTGGTAAACATGCTTCAGGATCAGATCAAGTGACACTCCTTGGAGGACCCTCTGATTCCCAAGTCTGATCCTCTGCTTTGCCCCTTCTTGTGGTGACTACTTACCAATTGCATTAAAGTTGTGTGTTCATTAACCTCTCTCCTCTTCTAAACTAACCTGATTCTTGAATAAAAACTGGCACACACTAGGTCTGTTAACTGACTTAATTAAAAAAAGAAGAAGACATCTCCGACCATGGTTTGCTCCAGTAGACGTGAGACTCTTAACCACATGTGGCCCATGCCCCTCGTGCCCCCATCTCCTCTGCTGCACTTCAGCACTTCAGGGCTTCTAGTCATTATCCTCGTCCTCTTCCCTCCAGCACCAGGAGGACATCAGAGCTTCTCACAGCACAAGCAGGGTTGAAGAGGAATATTTACCGCAGAAAACGCTGGGGACATCGGTTTGATGGAAACAACATATTCACAGGACAAGCAGACGCCAGAAGTGCTTAGGCTGTTTTAGGATACAGTAATTCCAGGTAAAAACCTATTTCCTCATGAAAACAAATATTCATTATGCTAATCTTGGCTCAGTTAGCCTCATTCTAGTTACTGAAATCAATAAACAGACCTAGAATTCACATTTTTCTACCACTCAAAACTTTCCTAAATTAGCCCAATCTAGTGAGCTTTTAATAAGATCTCTTTTAATAAGAATGTGGATGGCCTCACAGACTAAAGAAGAAATTTCTCCTTAGTTACTTAATTGGAATTCATATTTGGACGTAGTTCAAAGTTTCTAAGAATTACATCTAATGGTGCTCCAGAAGATCACAAACAGTATTTATAGAGGAGATAGTTTCATTGTCATGAAATCTCATCAGAAATTGTTATGAAACTCTTCGGGGGGGGGGCGGGTTATTTCTGAGATAAGTTAGTGTAACTTTACAATAATGTGTTAGTTAGATCCTTAATTCCTAAATATAGAGTAAGGCCAATTAGTATTATTCAAACTAGGCAAAGAACTTAGACATATTTAACTGAGAAATTTCCACTCTATCACCCCTTGCCCAGTTTTTCTAGCTCATTTCTGGAAATGGAGCTGGAAATAAGCCCACAGCACACAGTTCCACACGGGTTGAGACATATCACAATTAAATCCTTACAAAAATAAGGCAAGAGACCAGGAGGTCAAATTGCAAAACCAAAATTCAAGAAATAAAAACAAAAAACACCATCAAAAACACTTTTAACAGAAAGATTCTCTCTAATTATACATGAGGGTACTCCAAAAATTCATAGAAAGATTTTTATTATCTTTTATTTTTTCATGAACTTTTTGAAGCACCCTGTGTGTGTGAACACTAGATTTGGATATCAATCTAGGTCAAAGTTTACCACTGAATTTTGCTGTTTTCATAATAATGTTTTCAGAACTACAGTGTAAATGAAAAAGGTCCATAAAAAATTGAAAGCAAAGTTAAGGGAAGTCAAGGTCTAAAGGAAAAAAAAAATCACAGTGAACTTGGTGATGACCCAGATGCAGAGATGCATTAATAGCCATGAGCTCTTTGAATTCTGAGTCGATAGACTTTAGTCATGAAAACAATTACAATTCTGTCTCCACCAGTACTATCACCTTCCAGGCCAGTGAAATGAAGGTAAACCCATCAACATCAATGAGAGTCTCCAAGAAAGATGCAGTTGGCCGTGATTTTCTGAGGCTATTTTTACAACTTCTGAAGTGGGACTTCAGGAAACATCCTTATTGTCAAATATCCAACATTTTACACATATATTTTTAACTCTTCCCTTTGAAACCAAAACATTAAATTGAGTTCACATGGTTTAAAGAAGAAAAAAAAAAGACACATTGCCTAAGGATGCTTTCAGAGTCCAAAGAAAGTGAAGCATTGGCAAGTATTCCAGTCTGTTCCAAGAACTGTCAATTCAGAGAACAAAGCAGATTTCTCTTTATCANTGTAAATGAAAAAGGTCCATAAAAAATTGAAAGCAAAGTTAAGGGAAGTCAAGGTCTAAAGGAAAAAAAAAATCACAGTGAACTTGGTGATGACCCAGATGCAGAGATGCATTAATAGCCATGAGCTCTTTGAATTCTGAGTCGATAGACTTTAGTCATGAAAACAATTACAATTCTGTCTCCACCAGTACTATCACCTTCCAGGCCAGTGAAATGAAGGTAAACCCATCAACATCAATGAGAGTCTCCAAGAAAGATGCAGTTGGCCGTGATTTTCTGAGGCTATTTTTACAACTTCTGAAGTGGGACTTCAGGAAACATCCTTATTGTCAAATATCCAACATTTTACACATATATTTTTAACTCTTCCCTTTGAAACCAAAACATTAAATTGAGTTCACATGGTTTAAAGAAGAAAAAAAAAGACACATTGCCTAAGGATGCTTTCAGAGTCCAAAGAAAGTGAAGCATTGGCAAGTATTCCAGTCTGTTCCAAGAACTGTCAATTCAGAGAACAAAGCAGATTTCTCTTTATCAGACACATTGCCTAAGGATGCTTTCAGAGTCCAAAGAAAGTGAAGCATTGGCAAAGTATTCCAGTCTGTTCCAAGAACTGTCAATTCAGAGAACAAAGCAGATTTCTCTTTATCATGAATTTATCTGGCTTAGATACTGGCAATATTAATTTGCAGATGACCATTTTCTAAATTTCTTTTGAGGGTGTATGGAATGCATTTAATTCTTTTTTTCGGCAGCTGGTTGGTACAGGGATCAAACACTGGACCTTGGTGTTATCAGTACCACGCTCTAACCAACTGAACTAACTAGCCATCCCTGGAACCCACTTAAATCCTCAAGGAAGCAAACAAAGATGTTTTTGTTTTTGTTTTTGTTTTCCTCTGAGTGGTTTGTTTCATATTCTTAAATGACTTTTTTAAATCACAAAAATAATAGCTTCTTATTGCAAAAATAAATAAAGACCAAATACAACAACCGAGATAACTGCTTAGCAGTTTGGCACCTCTTTTCAATCTTTTAATCCCTGCAAAACTTTTCATCTAGCTGAGATCACTCTACACACACAGTTTAGTATCTCATTTATTGAACTATATCATGAGCATGTTCTGAGTGTTATTAAGCACTTTATAACCCTAACTGTAAAGGTTACCTAATAATTCACTTAGGGATATACCATAATTTAAAAGTCTTTCTCCTTTGTTGGACATATAGAATGTTTCTAGATTTCTATTTACAAATAATACTTTAATAAACATTATTGGCCATTAAGCTTTTTCTGAACTTCAGTGATCTATTAAAGGTATGCTTAGAAGTAGAAATTCCAAAACAAAGGACACAGAAATTTCTAAGGTCTTCATAGATATTGTTTTCATGATTTCTAATTTACAGTAATATCAGCAGTGTATAAAAGTGTCTCCCTCATGATACCTTTATAATTAATGTTTATTTTCTAATCTTAATTATATTGATAAGAGAAAATTATATCTCACATATTTATTTTACTTCTTTATTACTTGTAAGATTGAAAAGGCTTTATATACTGTTTACTACCATTTGCATTTCCTTTTATTGTGAATTGTTCACTTTCCTTTACCCATTTATCTGCTGGGTCTTACTATTTTTCTAAGAGAATTACACACACTCTTTATATTAAAGATATTAATCCTTTGTCTTATTTGTTGCAAATATTTTTCAAGTTATTTCTTCTTAACTTTGAAGTCACTACATCTATAGATTTTTTTCCTTTTTTTGTTTCATTTATTGCTTCTAAATTTAGAAAGATCTTTCTCATCAAGACATTTGACACTTACAGACTCATATTTTCTAAGTCTTCTAGCAAACTGAAGAAAAGGGAAGCTTTGTTGTAGCTTGATGTAGGCTGGAGAGTAAGGAATTCCTAATAGAAAAGAATTTAAGCTGGCCTTGAAGGACAGGTAGGATTTTCACAGGAATAGAGGAGAGGATATCCTAAATAATAGAAGAAGAAAAGAAAGGGATAGATAGGCATTATAAAAGCCCACAGAGAGGCAGTGATAGCTTGGGATCAAAAAAGGAATAAGGATCCAGTGGATGAAAAATCCCAAACTCTTTTAAAGTCAAACGTATACCTGTATCGAGAAGCTCTCACTGCAGAACTCCATGTGTGTATCTTTTCACCCAGATTTTAATTTTTTTTTCACCCACCCAAGAAGTAAACATGCACTGAAAAGAAGATTTAAAAAATATCCCCCAACCACCCCCCAGAAATCTTCACTGGAATATCTGCATTAAGTTTGAGTTTTCCTGAAGATATCTCTTAAACACACATATATTTTAATTTAACCACACATACACATAAAAAAGACATGTATTCCAAAGATTTTGCACAAAGCAGAACACTCGGGTATTCATATCTTAATATCTCACCTTCTGTTGAAATCAACCTGGATGGAATGATCAATTACAAGGTCAGCAGGACAGATAGGGTTTATTTTCTCTGGATCTCCTCCTAACTTTTTCACAGCATCACGCATTGCAGCAAAGTCAACCACAGTTGGCACACCCCTAAGAAAAAAGAGAATTAAGCAGAACATGTGTAATTGTAAACACGTGTAATTGGATTTCTCAGCTTTTGCTTCCATTGATAATATTCATAAGGGACTAACTCTTCAGAGGAGCTAACCGTGGTTGACTTACAAAAGTGAAAGCTTCTAAGCGTATTTCCTTGAGCAGAAATCATATAGGTAATAAGTACCGTGACTGAGTAGTATCTCTATATACAATTTTATCACTGTATTAAATTTAATGACAACTATGGTCTAAACAGAGAAACTATGGGAAAGCTGGTACTTAAAAACTCTGAACCTTCTACTGCCATGACTGCCTCCCATTCACATGGAGGGTTGACAAAGACCTGAAGAAGACATAGAGATCACACATTAACTTCAGACCAAATTTAAAGGAATGGTTATAATTCAGAAAAGTAGGCTATGAATCAAATTTATGTTACGTGGATCCTTCCTTCTTATTATCTAAAAAGTATAAAATTTGGGTGATCTTCCTCTAGGAAAAAGAAATTGGGTCTCTAGAAGAAATAAAATAACATGATTTAAAAATGGAAAGATAGTGTCTCAAAAAAGAGGCTGTGATGAGGAGCAAGGAGTCTTAAGAAGAGCAGGATGTGAGCTGAGGCTTACACAGCATCGGTCAGGCCTTGTGAGCTACCTGTCTCCCCTCAGCAGACAGCACATCATGTTTCAAGCATAGCTGTTTGAAACCTGGTATCCTGGGCGACAGGACGAGAAGGGGAAAAGATTCCAAGACATCTCTGCTCTGGGCTATTCCTTCCGCCTTTCCCTAGGATACTCAGGACTAGGGTCTTTGAGGCATTGATCCTTGCCACTGGAAAAGGTGGGGTGACTACACATCCTGGTTTGCCTTATACAATCCCAGTTTATTCCTGCTGCCAGGAATAATAGCCCCTTTTTTCTTTCAAACATGTCTTAATATTGGGTGATAAATTATAGTCACTGCAGTGGTTTTTTTTGTTTGCTAAAAAATTTTTTTCTTGAAAGGCTGAAAGACAGGCAGAGAAGAAGAGAGTCAGGTAGCATTAGGCTCACGTAAAGTCCTGCAGGATGACACGGGCAGGCTTAAATGGCACCTCTATGTTCTCATGCTGCATGACCTTCCAATTTAGGATATTTTCAATGTCATTTTTCTTCACCAAAAATTCATCACAGTTCCGAATGGCTGCCTCCAGGAGAACTCTGATGGAAAACGGTAAGCGTCCTAGAATAAGAGAGTAAGCACAACAAAACAAATAAAGACCATGAGACACCCTATAATAAGAACCTTCTTTAAAGCCACTCTCTAGGTAAACTTGATATGAGGCATCAGACTCCTCCAGGAGAACTCTGATGGAAAACGGTAAGCGTCCTAGAATAAGAGAGTAAGCACAACAAAACAAATAAAGACCATGAGACATCCTATAATAAGAACCTTCTTTAAAGCCACTCTCTAGGTAAACTTGATATGAGGCATCAGACTATTCTACCAAAAGATATGGATCTTGAATGGGTTTAAGAGATATTCAGTAATAGGAAATACCCACAGGCTAGGCAAAAGTAAAACATTAGTTTACTCTTTCATTCTAAATGGTTGCCTTGCCTTCGATTCCAATAACAAAGTTTTCCGTAAGTCATCACATCTCACCATCAGTCCAGATTTTTACTGTATTATATGTTAGCAAATAATAT
>NW_007730679.1:33696-35670 GCF_000696425.1 Galeopterus variegatus
ATATGTTTATACACACACAGAGTGACATTTCTAATGAAAACAAATGCTCAAGAAATGAGGAAATAACCCCTTTACAATTATTGTAATTAAGACCAAAGTATAGGTACATCTTTCAAAGAAAATAAAACACTAAACACCATGTAATCTGGCTACTGGTAACTGGAGTTTCTAGGATAAAACAATGGTAACTCACAGAAAAACTATTTTGTTTATTTATTTAACAAAAATTTCATCTTTGCATATGAAAATTATTCACCAATATTCCCTGGAAATATTATCTGGAAAAGACAGTGCAAAGGTAGAAAAAGCAGAGGATTTGGAATAAAGAAGACTCGCGTTCTTGCCCTCTTCTGCTGCGCACACACTTGTTATCTGAGCATATGTCACTGACTCTCTGGGCCACAGCTTCCTCAGGATTTCTTATNTATACAAACACTCTATACACTATGAAATGTCATATAAATGTTACATGTATATAATCATTACAACCAAATTAAAAATGGCTAATATAAAAAAGGTGTGTGTGTGACAGAGTTTGTGTGTTTATGTGTTTAATCCAAGAACATTCACCCATTTTCTCTTACTCCCTTTTCCAACACTCCCAGCGGCTAATAAATTACACAGCTCGATTATAATACAAATGAGATTCCAGTTGCTATCAGAGCAATTACATCATAGAGCCATATACCTACCATATCTTGAATCCTCCAATTTATTCAAATTGAAGAATTTCTTTCCTGGTTGTGTAGGATCCAATGGCTCAGCAAGGTGGGTGAATGGGTTGCTCATGATTACTGATGGCCTTGTGTCCCTGAAAAGGAAAGAGAACATTTCATTCCTACTTTTTTTTTTTTTTTNCTATCCAGTGCGCCACCGGGCTGGCCCTCATTCCTACTTTTGAAGCTGGACCTCATTCACCCTGATAAGCGTTTGCCCTTTTTATCAATTTCAGTATATATTCACTGAAAGAAGTTGCTTATTATATTTTAAAAGTAGGGGGATGGTGGGACATAAACGAATACAAGAATGATATTCTTAGCAAATAAGACGGGCTTCTGTGAAGCTACTGTGAAAGCTGGCATTCACCGCTCAAGAGAGCATAAAACCCCAAATTTCTTTTGTCTTATTTCTACAACTTCCCAGCATTCTTCCACTGAAGAGTACATCTCACCGTAAATCCTGAATATATGAACAGACCTCTAAGATGGACTCATGTCCTGCTTGGCAGGAGGTAAGAAGTCCATATCAAGTGACATGTGATTGTATGAAACTTGCACTTTCAAAGTTAGGACTTGAGAGAAGTAGTTTTCTAGTACTGTCCTGTGAATTGCCAGTTGTAACAATCTCTGTAGCATTTTTAATAAACTTGAACACCATAGTTAGAATACTCCCTAATTTGCTTTTGCATATTGTGGCAACAGCATATTAACATTAGGGAATTTTTAAAGTACATTATGGTGGCATAAAGGCCCAAACTCCTCAGAAATGCTTGGAGGGGACCCTCTCTGCCCCAGCTCTGGGCAGGACTTCTCATGTATCTTTTTACAAATTACAGGCAGTGAACAAGAGAAGACACTATTCCTGGCCTCCACCACACAGATGAACAGTGATTTCAAAGAACTTTACATAACTTAGAGCAAAACACACTGGGGTGGGAGTCAGAAGACTTGCTTTCTGGTCCTACTTCTTGGGCAAAAATCCTTTAATCAATCCATTCTGCAATATTCTTAATTTTAAGAGAAGAACAGTTAACATTTCCCTACTCAATCCCAGGGTTTTTTTATGAGTAAATATTATTTAAATATTCAACATATTAATGGAATGACTGATATGGAATGATCAATATATTACCATAAAATGAAAAGCACTGTGTATAGAAAAAGGATAAAAAGTTAGAAGTGTGCCTTGTGTATAGCACTGTGTATAGAAAAAGGATAAAAAGTTAGAAGTGTGCCTTGTCTCTACGGACAGGAC
>NW_007730679.1:35784-39221 GCF_000696425.1 Galeopterus variegatus
TCTACTTCTTGGGCAAAAATCCTTTAATCAATCCATTCTGCAATATTCTTAATTTTAAGAGAAGAACAGTTAACATTTCCCTACTCAATCCCAGGGGTTTTTTTATGAGTAAATATTATTTAAATATTCAACATATTAATGGAATGACTGATATGGAATGATCAATATATTACCATAAAATGAAAAGCACTGTGTATAGAAAAAGGATAAAAAGTTAGAAGTGTGCCTTGTGTATAGCACTGTGTATAGAAAAAGGATAAAAAGTTAGAAGTGTGCCTTGTGTATAGCACTGTGTATAGAAAAAGGATAAAAAGTTAGAAGTGTGCCTTGTCTCTACGGACAGGACCATATCTTCATTAACAGCCCAAAAGGTCTGTCTGGCGTTACTTAAAGAGGGACAGGGATCTAGAAGTCAGGACTGTGAGAAACACTCAGTTTTCACTGTATATCCTTTAATATTGTTTGCATTTTTAGCTGTGTACACATATAACTTTTAAAAAAACTAGTTAAATTTTTAAAAGAAATAGATATTTGCACAGGTCCTCTGTCCAAAATCCAGTACAGGTTGGGCATCCCAAATCTGAAAATCCAAAATCCGAAATGCTGTAAAATCTGAAACTTTTTGAGTGCCAACATGAAGCTCAAAGGTAATGTTCACTGGAAGATTTCAGATTTTGGATTAGGGACGCTCAACTGGTACGTATTTTGCAAACAGTATTCAAAAATCTGAGACACTTGTGGTCCCAAGCATTTTGGAAAAGGGATACTCAACCTGTATTAGGAAGTTCTGGGGAGAAGCAGTTGATTGAGAAGAAGCCTTTTGTCTTCCTGGATTACCAGTGCTGCAGGCGACAGGACAAGCCACTGGGTACCTGTAAAAAGGCACAAGACAATGTAGAGGAAAAAAACGAGGTGTCTGTCCACTGCCTCTTTCCTAGGAATTGCTACTCTCCCCAAGTCTGGAGCAGATGCCAAATGTGGGAGAGAGGGAAGGTATCTGATCCAGTCTGGGCCAAATGACTTCCTACTCTAGGAGTTTGGGAACTGAAACTAAAGAAAGAATAGCAAAGGTCGCTGGGAGATACTGTGTTTATAAAAGTATAAAAACATCTACATCCTGGGCCATCTGCATTAGAATTACCTGGGGATTTTCTTGTTAAAAATGCACATTCCTGGGTCTCCACTCCCCCTTCCTTGAACTACTAAATCAGAATGGATGGGGGAGGTGGCAGGAATCACCACCTTTAACCTCCCAGGTGATTCTAACACACGTTCAGTTTGAGAACCACTGCTGGACACTGTGGAATGTCAGGCGAGGGGCTTGCAATTCACTCAGGAAGCAGTGAGACAGCAGGAAGATGCAGGAAAGGGGAGGGGCACATTCTAAAACAGGAGTCACCATCAAAGTGCCTCCAGGGCTCAGGAAGGGAACCTGGACAAGTGGAGCAGGTTGCACAGGGATTAGGCAGCCTGGGCAGCATGTGCCCACCAAGGGGGGCAGAGCTGCAGGCAGGAACGCCTGCCTGCCCAGTGCTGACAGATCATCCAGTTTTTCAAGTGAGCCTGATAATACGAATTTTTATATGAACTCTCCTGGTTTATAAAAGTTGGCAATTAAATTTTTCTAGACTAACTGTGTGGGTCTGTGGCATGATGGCCAAACCAAACACACCTGTGGTCCCTATTTGACCAGAGGTGACAGGTAACCTGGGAGGGCAACTGAGTGTCAGAAACTGAAATAGAAAAAGAGGGGGATGGATTAAAAACGGAAGAGGCAAAATTTCAAGAAAATGGCCGCTGAGTGAATGGGGAATAATCAAAGGGGAGAAGATATAGAACTTAACTCCAGGTGTGGAGGATTGAGGGCTGTTAGGACTCCTTTGGGAGGGAAGAAGGTGGCTTTAGTTTTTGAGGTGAGAGTGCTTTATAAGATAAAGTGCCGCACAAATGCAAGAGATTTGTCATTAATTCCCACTAAATGAGCAGCCAGTCAGGAGGAAAATACCTATAAATACTCTGTTGAGTAAGAAACATGCTAGCTTGTCTGCAGAAGGAGAAGTCTACAAATCTGTGGGATCAGAGAATAAGACTAACAATTCCACTGGAATTCTGAAGATGTATATTTAAAGAAGCAATAGTGCTACTCTCCCTTTGATTTGTCACCCAGGCCACAGCACCCAGACTAAACTTCTCAGCCCTAAACAGTAGCAACTGCAACAGTAAAACTGCTGTTGGGCCTCCCTGAAAAGGCGGATCAACAGAACAGTGTGTCCACAGAGGCTGCGGGACATTTCAGAATCTCTGCACCAGCGCAAGTGGTGGGAAACTCGCAGGACTGAGCGAGAAGGGTCATTTACCTCTTTAGGGAGCTAAAGTCTCTGAATCAGCCCTAGCTCTGTGTCAAGTTGTGAAGGGGCCAGGTGCCCTGAGTCTGCCAAAACTTTATGGTTAAACCAGTTGCTAAGTTGTACCCCTATCTGCCATTATGCAGTGAAGACCAAATGTGTTGATTCATTTCCGGGTAGCTTACAGATGCCCTACAGATCACTCAGGAAGCCTCCCACAATTCTTGCTATTCCCACCACCCTACAAAGTCAGCTGGTATCTCAGGATGGACATCGTGATCAATATGGTGGCTCTTGTAGAAAATGGCTTGTTTTAAAGTGCACCACCATCTGCCTCCCTTTTTCCTTGGAAATTAGATAATTGTCTAGTTTCACTATATTAATGAAGCAAATTCCACTTGCAGAAGTCTGGAAAGAGAGGAACCCATTACTACTTTCTAAGACCAGAATGTGCTAAATGCTTTACACCACCACGAATCCTGGCAACACCTCCCTGAAGGAAAGCGTATCATGATTCCTTTTTCACACCTGAGGAAGCTGAAGCTCAGAGGGATGGAAAAACTTGCCCAAGGGCATACAGCTAGTAAAAGAAACAACTAGGTTTTGAACCCCAGCTCTTTCCAACACCCCAAACCACCTCTTTAGGTGCAGCAACTCCTGCTCTGAAGGCGATGCCAGCTGGAGGTCACCCACCAGCCCCAGGGCTCGACAGAGCCACGAGAAATCCTGCCAGGAGAGACTCAGCTCCGAATGCTGGAGTTGCTGTTACTTCTTCCCTGGGGTCCCCCCAGCAACCAGGGCTGAGCCAAGCATTGTCACATGTCCCTGCTACTCTTTACTAAGCCACAGGTCAGTAGAAAGCAACAGCAGCAATGTTCTGGCAACCAAACATTGGTTTCGCTTAGAAGTTGGAAAACAGTCCCTGCATCTAAGCCTAGAGGACTCTGGAATGTATTTATTTTTTCTTATGGTCAGGAATTTCTCTCTCTCTCTCTCTCTCTCCCTTCTTTCTGCCTATCTATCTATCTATCTATCTATTGCATTCATGAGATACAGAGCTAATTGTCACTCACCCTCATGCCCATGATGTGA
>NW_007730679.1:39951-45947 GCF_000696425.1 Galeopterus variegatus
TATTTCATTCTTTTTTATGGCAGAGTAGTATTCCATGGTGTGTATATACCACAGTTTCCTACCCAATCATCCATCGATGGACATTTAGTTTGGTTCCATATCTTGGCTATTGTAAACAGAGCTGGACTCTGGAATTTAGAGCCACTCCAAGGTTCCATCTGTACTATCACTTTTGTCTCAAATCTCCTTACAGGAGAGTTCCTAGTGGTTTAGTAAAATCCAGGAAAAAGCCCAAACCAACCCTGTTTCAAGGAAGGTGTGAGGAGAAAGATCTTTGGCTTGGGAACAGGTTCAGATCCAGAGTAAAGTGCAGGCAATGTCAACGCCCCCTCAACCCACTTTTCCCAGGCCAGAATCCCACCATCCCCACTCCTTGAGTATTATCACAGGCTCTGAAGACTCCCAAACTAACCCAAGATCTGGGGCTTCGTCTAGGAACCTCACTAAATGGCCAGGGAGCCCTCCTACTTCCCACATCCACATAGATACATCAGGGATCCCATTGTTTCAATTCTTTTCTTCCTGCAGCTTTGTTCTTGTCTCTTTTCTCTGTTTTATCTAATCCTCATTCAGTAATAAAAGAGAGGAATGAACAAACAAGGAGAGTAAATGTTGACTTTTTGGTAGGGGAGTGGAGTGTTATCCTAATTTTTTTTCTTTTTTTGGAAGTGGGGAGAGTGAGCATACATGGCAATATTTGGGGATGCTGTCTTTTCTTTTCCACAGGATGAGATGATGCTGCATTGAGGAGAGCAGAAAAAAGAAGAAAAGAACAGGGGAAAAAAAAAAGAAAAGAAAAAAGAGGGGATTGATATCTCTTAAGCAGCAAGGTGGGTACAGTCATTCAGGGCTCATCCTTCCTGGATGCTGTCAGAATGCTCAGATCTGGGGAACTCTTGTCCCTGGCCACTGAATCAAGCAAGACGCATCGTGAACAGTTCTTACACAAAAGCAATCAAGAGTTACCTGCTCTGTATCCCAAACCCTTCACTACACCTAGTTCACATTCTAAAAGTGAACATAATTATTTGGTAGAGAAGCAATGCCTTTCAAAGCATCTTGAAATACCAGCTGGGTGACTTGTACAATGTCATGATTCCCACGGGTACACTTTGTGCATGGAAGGGTGGGGGTGGTGGGTGAAGTGGCTGAACTCCAGATTTTTAAAGGAAATCACTAAAAAATACCAAATACTAGGCACAGGCAGGCAGATCTGAAGTAAGATATTTAACAAATGAACCTCATAAAAATGTGGGGGGAGTTCAGAGCAGAGAGGTTCCTCCCCAACTACAGGCTTGCTGCTAACTGATCACTGGCCTCAATTTAGGACACCTGCAACTGACTTTGAGTGGCACCTAAGGGACACCTTGACCTCAGATGCTAAGGAGGTAATGAGACAGAATCAGAGAATGTTGAGCTTTCTGTAAAGAACTCATGTACTATTAGAAATCACCTAGCATTTGTCTGAGGAGGAAATAGAGGCCCTAAACACAAAGTGACTGCCTAGGGTCACAGGGCTCATTGTAGTAAAAGTGAGAAGAAAATAGAGCTGATTTTCCCTCCAATGAAATGCAAAAAAAAAAAAAAAAGGCTTAAAACATTTCATAGGTAGAGGTGAAAAAAGTACTACTTAAGGTATCACAGTCTTTCAGTGCTTGATTCAGAATTTCATAGAACTGATGGCTAAACTCTGGGGAAACAAGTTATGGTTTTTGACTTAAGTTTTTGACAATCTGCCCTCAGTGCCAGTTTATTCCAACGGAGGTAGGGGAATAAGGGCAAATCCATTTTATCGATGTAATATGAAATACATAATTCCTTACTCAGATTCAACATAAGAAATGTGTGCAAAGACTCACATTAAGTGATATAAATTTTTTACTTGCAGGATAATATATATACTAGGATCGAATTTAAGTTAAAAAACTTCAAGATTATTAGCATAGATTTATTTGTACACACACTATTGTATATGCAAATGCATACAAAAAAGAAAGATATAAAATTAACATGTATTATCTATAAAAGGGGATCTTAAACTTTTTATATTATATACTTCTGTACTATCCAAATTCTATTTCTGATTAGCAAGTATTCATTTACGACTTACTTTTTTAAAAAACTAGAGCAGTCATTTTAACTTTGTACATAAATACCTATAATAGCATCTCTATAAAATGAGAACCTGACATCTTCAGCAATGTTCTTTGAAAGGATGACAGAACAATTCACAAAATTCCTGGACCTAAAATATGCAGGTCTTTCTTTAATAATGCCTGGTGAAGATTTACTTAAAAGTAAATTTGTGGCTATAACTCGAGATAAACCTACTTTGCTTTCCCAAATATGTCCTTTGTTATCCACCAATGGAGCGAAAAGGTTCTGGAGAGAATCCCTAAATGGTTCATACTCAGCTTTAGATGGGCAGTCTCATACTTGAGGTCAAACATACCAAGCCACGCTGACATACCTGTCCCCTTTTCACCCATCCCCAAATCCCTTTCCTCCTCCTCCAATCCCAGCAGGATACCAGACTTGTTACTGACCCATACCATTTGGGTAGTGATAACTTTAAAAATATCACCGTAAGAAATAGATACTCATTGTAGAAACAACAGAAAATGCAGGTGAACAAAAAGAAAATAGGGCCGGCCCGGTGGCGCACTGGATAGTGCGCCGCTTGGGAAGCGCGGCGACGCTCCCGCCCGAGGGTTCGGATCCCACATACGGACCAGTTCCCGCTCACTGGCTGAGCGAGGTGCGGGAGCAACGCCGAGGGTTGCGATCCCGTTGCCGGTCCCCGGTCCGGTACAGGGGCAACACTGAGGGTTGCGATCCGTTGCCGGACACGGAAAAAGACAAAAGACAAAAAAAAAAGAAGAAAATAAAAGTCCTCTGTAATACCATGGTTTAATTTACCTCCACTTGAAATGCACTTGGATTTTTCCCAAAAATGGATTAGACCTCATATTGTTTTGCAAATTGCTTTTTTTTTACTCAGCAATAGATCTCAAATATCTTAATAGGCAATCGTGATATTTTCCATCACTTCTAACTGTACCATAAAAAAAAACTATCCTTCACATAAATAGCAATTTATTTCAATCCTTATCGTTAAAATACTTTCCAAGTACTACTATTCAAACAATGATGCAAACCTTGTACACACATCTTTAGTAGGTCCTTAATCCATTTCCTTAAATATATTCATAGCTTTCAGTTCCTAGAAGTAGGGTAGCTGGGGGAAAGGATCTGCATATCTTCATTTTGTTATATGTCACCAGGATGCCTGGGAAAGGCTGTACCAATTTTATGATCCTTCTCTGAAGCAGTGAATGGAGGTACCCAAACCAAGCAACATAATTCATTTTTACCTTTTTCCAAATTGAGATATTAAAAAGCTAATCTTGGTATGTCTTTGATAGCTAGTTAAGTTGAATAATTTTCCATCTGTCTGTTACACATCTAAATTTTTTCTTTTGTAAACTGCCTGTCTGCCAGACAGGTCAAACTGCACGACACTAAAATGGCCTTTGGTGACCAAATGTTCTCATCTCTAGGGGCACTTGACTGAGCTATTAATGTGGATGAAACTCAGCTCTGTAACACTGCAGGAGCTGGGACAATCCTTGGTCTCTATCTGGTCTGAAGGTACAATCTCCAGGATTTCCCTTTACATGAATGACAGACAGCCCTAAAATGTGTTGCACAATTTGACCCCATGCTTGGGTGAATGGTGAGCCTAGCTGGTTACAGCAAGGTAACCAAGCTGATTATCTTAAATTAGGGACAAAATCCTATTTGGGCCAGTGAGTTTTGCTATACCTAACCTTAGACTGAACTTCCAAGCCCTGGCAGCAATCTTGCAAATGGGTTTTTTCAGGGAGATTAAGCACAACATAGAGATGGATGCTAACAATCACGCTTGCTAGATTACCATGGGACTATACATTCAACTGACTGTGAATGTTTCAACATCAGCATAGGTATGAAGACTAAAGGACAAACCTAACAAGACAACAATAAATACAACAAACATATAAGAGATAAGCAATGTTAAAAGATGTGTCTTGAAACAAAATGTCAAATAGTGCATATAGGGGGTGGGGGCAAATCACACCAAAGCAGAGTTGGCGTTGGTTCTTTTTTCTTAGATATCAAAGTTAAGTTGTTATTAGTCTAAAATAATCTGTTGTAACTATAATGTGTTTTTGTAGGCCTCATGGTAACCATGACACAAAAACTTATGAGACATGCTAAGAATAGTGAGAAATCGAAATAAGTCAGGCACAGAAAGACAAATACCACATTGCCTCTCATGGAAGTAGACAGTAAAATAATGGTTACCAAGGCTGGAGAACAGGGTGATGGGGGGTGGGGGTGGGGCAGAGAAGTAGTGGATTAATAGGTATAAAACTATGCTATCTACCCTAAGTGAATCATTATGCAGTATATGCATTTATTGAAACAACACACTGTACCTTACAAAAATAAATATAAATAGAAATGGAAAAAAAGGTTCTACGATTAATTCATTCAATGTGTATTTTTGTTAACTAATATGTGTCAGAAACTATCTTAGGTCCTGGGGATACACCAAAAGACACACGAAGTCCCTGCCCTCATAGTACTTCCATTCTATTGGAAGGAGACAAACTAAACAAATAAACAGAAACAGAATATTGGATGGTGATCCATTCTGTGGATAAGATAGGGCAAGAGCAGAGTGGTGGGGCATGGGGGGTGTCGGATTATCAAAGAAGACCTCACTGACATGAAGCTGCTTGAGCCTTGAAGGAAGTGAGGGGATAAATTATGGCACACTGGGGGATGGGTAAGATCATATGCAAAGGCCCTGAGGTGAAGGCATGCCTGGTGGGTTTAAGAAATAGCAAGGAGGCCAGAGTGAGTGAGGACAAGAAAGAAAAGGCAGGGAGGTAGCAGAGGCCAGACTACATGGGTCTTTGCCAGCCACTATAGGGACATTGACAAATACAAACTATAAACTCCTAGCTATATACCTGGCTTAAATTGTACATTTCCAACATCAAGATTTGTTAAAGTTTGATAAGAAATTAACTGATAACATAAAAATATTAGATTGCATTTAAAAAGCAGCCATTTCCTGAAATCTAATAGTTTGTTTCTCTAAACTTCATTATTAAGTAACACTAGAAATTTTCAGGATGTATCACAAAAATGACCATGACTCATTTGACAGATGTGCGTAGCCATGCCAAAAACAATGGTCAGGATTTGGGGGAGCTGGGCCATCTGAGCAACACCCAACTGAGCAAGCCCTTGTCTCATCAGGGTTCCCCCAGTTCTGGGCTCACTGGCCAAGAGAAAGTACAGCATCATATGCAGCTCCCAAAGGGAGACACGTAACTCAATGCATCCTTTAAGCGCCTTTTAAATTAGTTGCAGCAGCACAAACTCAGACAATAGAAACATTCGTTTTTGTATCACTGTGGGCTATTATAAGCTGAGTTTCATAAAAAGTCTTGGTGAACTTCAAGCATTTATAAATTCCAGAGATGGGCTGAGAATAGAAAGTCATTATGGGGTCATGAAACATTTGGCCAGAAAGTAGAGGAAGAAGCAGTGGTCAGGGATCCTCAGAACCCCGTGTCCTGACCCAGACCTCTGCATCTGACTTCATCCCTTCCTCATTAGGGTCACTCTCAATCCCTTCTCAGAATGTGGGTCCCCTATGCTGCAGCTTCTCACAGTCACCAGTGGGGCTTAGTAAATGACACCTGCAGAGACCCCAACTAAGTCCTACTGCATCGAAGTCTTGAGAGGAGGAGGGGGATGAGGAGGAGAGGGGGGCAGACAACCGCATCTTTTTAAAAAAGCATTACAAAGCAGGTCTAGTTGAGATCCATTCTTTAAGAAAGGTGCATGATTTCTTTTTTTTTTTTTGTCTTTTGTCTTTTTCCGTGTCCGGCAACGGATCGCAACCCTCAGTGTTGCCCCCGTACCGGACCGGGGAC
>NW_007730679.1:46947-60307 GCF_000696425.1 Galeopterus variegatus
AGTGAGCGGGAACCGGTCTGTATGTGGGATCCGAACCCTCGGGCGGAGCGCCGCCACGCTTCCCAAGTGGCGCACTATCCAGTGCGCCACTGGGCCGGCCCAGAAAGGTGCATGATATCCTCAAGCTCCTGAACTCATTTCATAGATTGAGGTAATGAACTTAGATTCTAACTCAAACTTTAGGATTTACAAAGGAAGGGTGTCACCACAAAAGGCTGAGTGTCTGGCTGCCAGAGGTCTCAGAGGCCTGCCTCTATCTCTGAGAATTTACCAAATTTCTGAGGCCATATACCTCCCCCCAACCCTCCCATCTCACCAGGGCCTCAGAACTACTTGGACTCGGTGATGAGGACTCATGGTAATGACATTCCCAGAGCATTTACTAATTTCCCATAAGAAAGGCAACTGCCTGAGGACCTGATGCTCTTGGTTTCTGACTGGCACATTTTTTCCCAACAGCAGCACAACAGTGCAGTTAGGAGCTAGAAATCTGAGGCCAGATGTGGGTGTGTAGAAAGGGGAACTGGAACTCACACTCAAGTCCACCAGTCTCTAAAGCTCAGCTCTCAAGCAACTATACTCTAGTTCCATCTCAGTGACTCACACAGTAGCACAGCTTCTACATGACACTTGCATTTCACTGGGTTGAAGATGTGACAAGTATTAGAGCAGCGTTAGACCTTCACACATCTGGTACACGGGCCTTTCTGGATTGTTTAAGAGAAGGGACTGATGTGGATTCATTCACACATTGGGCTTTTGTGGACCACTGTGACAAAGGGATAAAGGTCCCCATCTTCCTTGGGTCACTCACAGACTGAGAAGGGAGATTGGTCAGGCAACAAGCAGAGAATCATGCAGCCCACACTACAGCCAGGTGGACAGAGGGTGATAAGGAGACATCAGGAGAAAGCACCTAATCCAGCACTGGTGGGGGGCAGGGGGAGGCAAGAAGGCCTCTAGGGACAGGCGACCCCATGCATGAGCTTTCCAGAGTTGCACAGAGGTGGGGAGTCACTGAAAGAATATTCTGGCAAAGAAGACGACATATGTAAAAGCACAGAAGTGTGTCTTTGATGGAATTATAAAGTTGTTCCATGTGGATGAAGGTACAGGGCACATACTGGGGAGGGCTAAAGGCAAAGGGATGGGGAAGGGTCCAGACTGCAAGAGACCTCGATGAAAGGTCTAGGTTTGTACTGAAGACAAGGAGGCACCACTGAAGGAGTCTAAGCTGCAATGTCCAAGAGCAGACTTGATGTTCAGAGATCTCTCTGATAGTGGTGTGGACGGGTGTCAGATTACCGCATTATTACAGACAGCAAGTCAGAAAACGAGGGCAGAAGCAATGAGGAGGTACGGTAGAGACAAGATCCCAGGGAGACTTAGGAAAGCAGAATGGACTGGGGGTGGGTGAGGAAGAAAGAGAGGTCTAAGAAAGCTCCTGTGTTTCTCATTTGGGCAAACTGGCAGAGCCAAAGACCAAGCTGGAAACCCGGAGGCTAGTTGCAGACATTGTGAATTTGGTATGAAGATGTCCAGTGGCAGCTGCATCTGTGGGCCCAGAGCTCAGGAGGTTGAGCTGTGAAAGAAGTTGGGAAGAACAGCAGCAATGTGCAGGCATTATGCCCTGAGCACTATATCAATCATCCCAGCAACACTGCAGCCCGGAGACACGTGCTGAGTGCAGTGGGGTGCCAAGAACCTTGCCCATGCTGTCTAATGCAGTCCCTCAGCAACTGTGGAAACAAAGCATCACCACCCCATTTAAAAGGTGAGAAGACTGAGGATCAGAGGGGTGAAGTAACTTGCCAAGGTCTTGTGGCTGGTAAGAGACCAAGCTGGGAGTCAAACTGAGGTCTCCTGATGCCAGAGCGCTCTTTCTTGTATCATGCTGCTGTCCCAACAGGCAGCCTGAGTGATATCACCGTATAGTCACTTCATATATGAAGATCCAAATTAACCAAATGGATTTAAAAAATTAAATCTCACTTTAAAACAATCCTCAGACTCTAAGGCAAATATGTGAGGACCAGAGAGTCAATTTGAAGTTCCCGAAAATCTACTTGATTTTGGCAAAATTGCAAGAGACCTCGATGAAAGGTCTAGGTTTGTACTGAAGACAAGGAGGCACCACTGAAGGAGTCTAAGCTGCAATGTCCAAGAGCAGACTTGATGTTCAGAGATCTCTCTGATAGTGGTGTGGACGGGTGTCAGATTACCGCATTATTACAGACAGCAAGTCAGAAAACGAGGGCAGAAGCAATGAGGAGGTACGGTAGAGACAAGATCCCAGGGAGACTTAGGAAAGCAGAATGGACTGGGGGTGGGTGAGGAAGAAAGAGAGGTCTAAGAAAGCTCCTGTGTTTCTCATTTGGGCAAACTGGCAGAGCCAAAGACCAAGCTGGAAACCCGGAGGCTAGTTGCAGACATTGTGAATTTGGTATGAAGATGTCCAGTGGCAGCTGCATCTGTGGGCCCAGAGCTCAGGAGGTTGAGCTGTGAAAGAAGTTGGGAAGAACAGCAGCAATGTGCAGGCATTATGCCCTGAGCACTATATTAATCATCCCAGCAACACTGCAGCCCGGAGACACGTGCTGAGTGCAGTGGGGTGCCAAGAACNCAGGTACTTGAAAATGTGGAAGTGGCTTTGGAACTGCATGTTGAGGAGGGGCTGGAAGAATTTGGAGGAACAGGCTAGATAAAGCATGGATGCTGGCAAAAGTTTAGAAGACGAGAAAACCAGGAAAACTTGGGATGTTTTAGAGACTGGTCAAATGGTGGTGAGCAGAGTGCTGATAGAAATATGGACAGGAAAGGCCATGCTGAGAAGATCTCAGATGAAAATGAGAAGGAGCTTAATGGAAGCTGGGGCAAAGATCACCCTTGCTATGAACTGGCAGGGAACTTGGCTGCATTCTCTTCATGCCCAGAAGTATTATGGAACGCGGAACTTCAAGGTGTTCATCCAAGGTATCTGGCAGAGGAGATTTCTAAGCAGCAAAGCATTCAGGAAGCTTCATGGCTAGTAGCAACAACTTATGCTGAGTTACAGCAGCAAAGGCAAGACATAAAGCCAGAATTTAAAAGAGAAGCACAGCATAAAGATTTGGAAAATGGGCAGCCTGGCCATGTGGTAGAGAAGCAAAGAACATTTTCAGGAGAAAAATGTGATGGTACTAAGATTAGTATTAAAAAAAAAGGGATAATCAAGAGATTAGGTAAAAGGCCCTAAAAGACATTGCAGAAGCCTCTGGGGCCAACCCTTCCATCACAGGTCCAGAGGCCTAGGGAGACAGAGTGGTCTTGGGGAAAAGGCCCAAGGCGCGCTCCATGGGCTCACTGCCCAGGGCCACCTCAGGAAGCTGCTTCTAGCACCAGCACTCCGGCTACTTTGGCTGCCCCAGCTGTGGCTAAATTGACCCCATGTGTGGCTGAACTGGCAGCTTTGGAAAATACAAGCCAGAAGCCTTAGTGGTGTCTACATGGTGTTAAGTTTGCAGGCTCTCAGAATGCCAGAGTTGGGGAGCCTTGGGAGCCTCCACCCTGATTTCAAAGGATGTATGGAAAAGCACTGGGGCCCAGGAAGAGATTTGTCACTGGAGTGGAGTCACCACATAGACCCTTTACTACCACAATGCTGAGAGGAAACGTGGGGTCAGAGTTGCAGCAGATAAACCCCATCAGTGCCATGCCTAGTAGAGCTGTGAGAGTGGGGCCACCATGGAGACCCCAGAATTGTAGAGCTACCAGCATGCAATGCCAGCCTGTGAGAGCCAAAGTGTGGCCTGACACCAGGAAAGCCATAGAACAGAGCTGCCTGAGGACTTGGTGGACCAATCCCCACACCACCATGGAGAGGACATTGAACGTGGAGTCAAGGTACATGATTCACTAGCTGTAAGATTTAATGCCTGCCCTGCTGGGTTTGGATCTGTATGGGATCTGTTACTCCTTTCTCTTGGCCTACTTCTTACCTTTTTGAATGGGAATATATACCCTTTGTCCTGTCACTGTTTCTTGGAAGTAGATAACTTGTTTTGAATTCACAGATGGGACTTTGAACCTTGGACTTTTGAACTGAAACAAGTTAAGACTTTGGGGATGGAATAAATGTATTTACCTGAGAGAAGGACATAAACTTTGGGAGCCAGGGGAGGAATGATATGGATTGTGTCCCCCAAGTTTTATGCATTAGTAGTTTGATCCCCACTGGTAAGAGGGTGGGAAATCCTATTATGGTTATTGAAAGGTGGAGCCTTAAAGAGGTGATTGGATTGCAGGACCATGCAGGAGTGAATGGATTAAAAATGGTGGTCAGGGGCATGGTTCTGAGGGCTTTAAAGGGAGAGCACATGAGAGGTTAGTCTCTCTCTGCTCCATCATTTTCTGCCACGTGAGACCCCTGGGTCACTGTTGCCACTACCACGACCCTCACCAGATGTGTTCCCTGGACTTTGGACTTCCCAGCCTCAGAAACTGTAAGCAATAAATTTTATTTTCTTACAAACTACCCAGTTCTAAGTATTTTGTTACAAGCAACAGAAACTGACTAATACAGATGGGTTGAGGTGAATAATACAGGTATCACCAGCACTCGGAATACAACTGATTCCTTATCTGAGTGAATAAGGGTTTATGAAATATAACATCTTTAACACCAATCCTGAGGCTAGTCTTGATCCCACAATTCATACAGAATTGTACCTTTCGTATGTCTTTCCCAGCATAGCTCTCACACACAACAGATTCTCAGTGTTTTAGTCCGTTTTGTGTTGCTATAGCAGAATTACCTGAGACTGGGGAATTTATAAGGAAAAGAGGTTTATTTGGCTTATGATTCTGGGACAGCTGCATCTGGCAAGGGCCTCAGGCTGCTGCTACTTATGGTGGAAAGTGGCAGACAGCCGGCGGGTACAAGCAGATCACATGGCAAGAGGAAGCAAGAGGGAGAGAGAAGGTGCCAGGGTCTTTTAAACAACAAGGTCTCGCGGGAACTAATAGAGTGAGAACTCACTCATTTATTCCCCAGGGAGAGCATTAATCCATTTATGAGGGATCCACCCCCATGACTCAATCAGTTTCCAACACTGCCACATTGGAGATCAAATTTCCACATGAGTTTTGGAGGAGAAAACACATCCTAACTCCATCACTCTGCAATGGTTTATCCACCTCTCCTCTTCCCAAACAAATATTCAAACCTGGTGATCATGTAGGAGGACACTTCTCAGACTGACACACCTTCTTTATGAACTATGCCACAACTTGTTCCTTGCTTTTCTGTAATTCTACAATTATGGTCACAGAATGATGAGGATAACGAATAATTAAGTGCTCCATACACATCTGTTTGAGCAATGGCCCCGGCAAGTTGCACTATCCAAGGTGGGCTTGCCCAGAGTTCTCCTTAGGTGAAGAAAAGAGAATGAGAGAGAACCACACCAGCACTCACATGCAGACAGCCCTGTTAATTCATTAAAGGTGGATTAATTTTGACCACAAAGACTAAAGCAGAACATGAGGAATCTAAGAAACAACTGGCTTACAGAGTGTGATATCATTTCAGTAGTTCTATGGCATTAAGGGGTACAAGAACATGTTCTGTCTCCCAAAGACATATAATGCTTAGAAAGATGGTTTTGTGTCTTTGCATGCTTGCAACATTAAATCCCAAAGCCCTTTGGTTTCCAAGATGCACTGAAAACCAGACCCTGCTGCTTACTGCTGTAGACAAGATTTTCTGTATCTTCTTAAACCTCCATTTACTTTTTTACAAATTTAAGGTAACAATACCTGTCTGAACTGTTCCATTCAGATGACAAGGGCTGCTGTGATAATTAAATGAGGTAATATGCATTGTATATCCTGGGAACTCTATCACTGTGAGATACCATAATTCAAGAGATTGCTATCGATTTACTACATGGGACATGGCGGGTTCTAAATGTAGCCTATATCTGAAGATTTAAGTCTATATTTTAAAGCAATGGATATTTAAAATTTAGTCAAGAATCACTTGGCCAATAACAGTGACCCAATATCATTCACTTTTATTTTTTCAGATCTTTTTCCTAGGGTGAGGGGTTGGGGGGAAGCATTCTAAGATCAGAGGAGGTATAAAAGCTCCAGTTATGGATGCAAAAAATGACAAAAGAGCCTTAAGAAAACTATTTTCCTAAAAAAAAAAGCAACCTTTCAATACTGGCTCCAATTCAAGATTCTTTTTTTTTTTTTCCTTTTTGTCTTTTTTCGTGACCGGCAACGGATCACAACCCTCAGTGTCGTGCCCTTACCATACCGGGACCGGCAACGGGATCGCAACCCTCGGTGCTGTGCCCGCACCTCGCTCAGCCAGTGAGCGGCCGGTCTGTATGTGGGATCCGAACCCTCGGCGGGAGCGCCGCTGCACTCCCAAGCGGTGCACTGTAGCAGTGCGCCACCGGGCCAGCCCTGCATTAGCTTCTTAACAGCTCTGAGTCTCGCTTCCATCCCACGCTTTAATCCCTAGTCCACTCACTCCACCACTGAAAGTGGTGAAAGTCATATTGTAGATGTCCTCAAGATTCTTTTTGTCACAATTCTTCAAAATCTTTTGACGTCGACGCAGGTGAGAGAAAATGTTGTTGGTCCCAAGTAACATCTGGTAATTTTTCTTTTAATGTGATAGATTTCTTTTATAGTCAAATTTTTTCTCCAATGAATTTGATCAATTCAGATTCATTCACCATGTTATTTCTTGAATATCTTCTTTGCATTAAGCATTGTTAGGTACCACAGGAGAAAAGAAGATTGGGAAAACACTGCTTTTGCATGAAGATTACAATCTAACAAGGAGACTAAGATAAGCACATAATTAAATACAATATGATAAGGATCATAAGAAGGTCAAAGGAAAGAGACAGCTACAACTGGGATACAAGAAAAGCTTCACTGGAAAAAGGAGAGATAAATTCAGACTTGCAGACAGAGGGAAGAGCAAATGGAAAGGCAGACAGCAGGACAGATAGCACAGCAAGTGTTCAAGGACCATTCAGTAGCTCATTCTGGCTGACATTAGGGTCACTACATGCTTGCTACTAAAAAGACGCAAAAATAATAGTCTTTTAAAAATTTAAAAATGAAGATGCCAACTCCTGGCATGGGGAATAAGAAGTGAGTTGGAGGAAGGGCTAGGTGAAATGAGATTGGCCAGTGATGAATGTTCATAATGGCTGAAGCTGAGGGTTCATACTCTCCTCTCCACTTCTGTTTCTGCCTGAAATTTTCCATTAAAAACAGCTAAAGCAGAAATGAAAGCCGGCCAATCTAGGAAGATGGTCAACTGATGGCTTTTCAGCTGACAGTGGTAATCTTACCAAGAACTTCCTATCCACTTGGTCAACTGGAAGGAGTGGGCAGGGCCTGAGATTGCAACAGACTCCACAGGAGAAGGAGACAGCACAGTGTCACTACAAGGGTCAACGTACCCCTTTTTGGTTCCCCATGCTTCACATGCCTCACTGGCTTTTCTACTTCCCACTGGGAGAAAGAGAGTAGCCGGGATCTGTGAGGAGACAAGCTGGTGTACGTCAGTCGAAGAAAACCAGAGGCAACTGTGTCCTCAATGTACATGTGTAAAAATAACTGTAATTTGATTTTGATCACATCAAATTAAATATTTGTTCATATTAGAAAACACTGATAAACAAAGTGAAGAAACCAAAAACTAACTGACCCCCACCATCAAGAGAAAACCACTCAACACTGGGGCGTACCCTTCGCCTTTGTCTCCGTGTGTGCATGCTCGCAAATACACAAGGGTACTTCAAAAAGGTCATGGAAAAATTAATATTATCCTTTAATTCTATTTTTCCACAAACTTTTTGAAGTACCCTTGTATGCGCATGCTTTCTCTCCTCAGAAATGTAGGATCACAGGGAAACATTCCTGTGTAACATGCCTTTTAGTTTAAAACCATACAACAGAATTTTACAACACCAGTTTAAGGGCTGCATAATAGCCCATTAAAGAACACTTTGATCTGGTACTTCCAACCTTGGGCAAGTTCTAAGTCAAACCCTAATACTGTGTAATAAAATGTTTTAACTTGAGAGGGCTCTCTCTCAATAGTACTTTGAGTTAATACATACTGGTATTATATATACTAGTTCAGAACTGTGATGTGACAATTAAAGTAATTTGTTTTATTGGGGGAGGAGGGTGGTAGCAACATTCATACCAGAGAAATAACCCTGTCTTCTTTTTACAAGTATAGGTTGTTGGGATTTTAGTTTTTTGTTTTCTTTTGAAGTTGTAAAAGCAATATATGAATGTTACAGGACAAGCAGACATCTGGTATTACAAAAAGTCACCAGTTGCCTGCCTTCCTTCCACTGCTTCAACTGCCGAAAACTGGCTGCTGTTAATAGTTTGTCTTCCAAACATTTATGAGGCTACTTTGAATACATGGAATGTGTAAGCACACATGCACACGACTTATGAACACATGTAAATTACAAATATGCACACATGCACGTGTATACATACACACAGTATACATACACAATGTGTAATATACACATGCATAATGAGGATTTTCCTTCCTTTTTTTAACATTTCCTTTGTCCTTACTCCTGGAATCAGGATAGCTGTCAGAGACACTACCAGTTTTTACATAAGAACACCCCAAATTCACAGACTAGGTTAGATTGCAGGTCCAACCATCCCAGCACAATGTCTGAAATAGCTTCAGAAAGGGATTTGGGAATAAAGATCCCCACTCACCATCCATGGCTGTGTCCTCAGAATGTGAATATTCCTGGTAACAGAGTTGGGATGTGCTGTCCCTTCAAAATTCATGTGGAAATCTGATCCCCAATTTTGGGAGTGTTGGGAGCTGTTTGAGTCATGGGGGCAGATCTCTTCTGAATGGATTAATGCTCTTCCTGGGGGGTGGGGGTAGTGAGCGAGTTCTTGCTCTATTAGTTCCTGAGAGAGCCAGTTGTTTAAAAAGACCCTGGCACCTCCCCTCTCTCTCTTGCTTCCTTTTGTCATGTGATCTGCTTGTACCCGCCGGCTGCCTACTGTTTTCCACCATGAGTAGAAGCAGCCTGAGGCCCGTGCCAGATGCAGCTGTCCCAGAATCATAAGCAAATAAATCTCTGTTCTTTATAAATTACCCAGTCTCAGGTATTCTGTTCAAAGCAACACAAAAATGGGCTAATACACCTGGCCTTCCTTTAAACGACCTACTATGGATTCTTCCGTGATTGACTTGAAGTCCTTTGCAGTTCCTATTCTTAGCTATATCTGTCTTGGAGATTCAAGTCCCTGGTACTTATGCATAAAGTCCTGAAAAATTTCCTTTTCCATGAAACTCCCTCCTTGAAACATGGCTCTTGTTCTGATATTCTAGAACAGGGAAATTATGGCCCACCACCTGTTTTAATAAATAAAGTTTTATTGGAACCCAGCCATGTTCATTTGTTTGTATATTGTCTATGTCTGCTTTCACACTACAACAGAAGGACTGAGTACTTACAATAGAGACTGTATGCCCACAAAGTCTAAAATATTTACTATCTGCCCCTTTACACAAAAACTTTGCTGACCCATATTCTAGGTTATAGTGAAAACAGATTGTTTCTTCTCTGCCAAAAATTTTGGAGAACTTGAATCACAAACCCCTTATCCAGTGTGTTTGTCCAGGCTAAAAAAACCAAACAACCCAAAGGACCTTGGCTCTGATAGTAGCAGTTCTGTGCTGATAATGTTTAACAAGTTATTCTCCAGGAGGAAAAAGCCCAAATGTAGCATTTGCCGATTTCCATGGTGTAAATATTCTGATCATGGCTTAATTCAAACTAAAAAACATGATGCCACTGAACATGAAGTTGGGAAGAGATGTGCATAAGTGCTTGTATAAATCAACTCTAGTAAACCACTGGCTCCTTAGGACATCTGCTATCAATGGCCTAACCCCTCACTTTAAAGTCAAAGACACTGAGGCCTGGAGAGAGAAAGTGCCTTACCCAAGTCTGGCTCAGTGACTGGCACCAGGCTGAAGTAACTTCCCTGTACAGTCTGGCTGCTTCACAGGGATTACTTCCTCTGTAAAATGAACAGTAGGAGAAAGAAGGCAAAGGAAGCTCTGTACCAGGCAAGGATAACAAATGTTGGTTTTCATCATCATCTTCATAGTGTGGGACTCTGGTTTCCTCAGCACATACTTCTGAAGTATACTTCTGACAGGGGGTATTGTTCTTCATACAGGACCACATTTCACGTAAACGCTCTGACAATGGGCTGCCTCAGTGAACTAGCAGTTACCTAAGCTATTAGACCGTAAGCTCCAGAAAGGCGGAGACTGCATCTTTTGTGCTCATTACTTTCTTGGTGTCCAGTACAGAAGTGAGCACATGACCAATAGGTGGTCAATAATTATCCACTGAAGGGATGAAGGAATGAGACCCCACCATCAAAGTGGAGTCTTCTACAGAGAACACAGCAGGTGCTCAGAGCTTAGATCCTACTGCCTTCTTCATCTGTGGGCCATGTGACAACACAGGCTCATGCGCACACAACATCTCTACAGTATCGGCGGCAGCAGCCAAGCTTGTCCATCAGAGCACCAGTGGCTCTTTGGATAGAGAAACACCAGGACAGATTCTCTACCAGATACAGTTGGAGAATTTTTCTCCTTTGATGTATATATGTATTTAATTTCCATATGGTACTTTAGCTGACAGAGCATGAAGCCAAGGAAAGAACGTGGTAAAGGATCCCATCCACCACACACCAGGATGCTAGGCACTGCTTTCCAGCAGGGGCTGAGGAAGGACCACTTACAGTGACACTTCTGAAAGTGCAAAGTGAAAGAGCTCCAAGACTGGGAATCATGTTCCAATAAACTCAAGGCTAGCAACTACCCAACTGTGGATGGAAAGGAAGGCAAAAGCATGCTTTCCTGTTCTCTTGAATATAACTTCTCAACTACTTGGTAAGTCTCACACGAATCCCTACAGACTTGGCACAGTCTCACACAGGCACTTCTCTGAACCCACAGGTCGTGTTTGCCACATTGTTGCTGTAATCCTGATGCAGTGCCAGCTCAGCTCTGCAGGCACACAAACCACCAAAGCCATGTGTGAGCCTTGCCAAGTTCTCAGGAGGCCACCAAGAATCATCATCACTTATGTGGGCACCTTGCATCCGGTTTCCAAAGTGAGGTCAAACTTGGTCCCACATACCAGAGGTTAACACTGTCTATTATGGCATGCGGTGGTGTGTGTTCCATTCAGACCAAGGATCACAAACAAGAAAGAGGCCCAAGGAGTGAAGCTTCCAAAGCATTTCCTACATCAGTGGTTCTCAAAGGGTGGTACAGAGAACTCGCAGGGACCTGCAAGGTCAAAGCCACTTTAATAACACTAAGAATTTATTAGGCTTTTTCACTCTCTCGTTTTCAGGAGTTTATAGTGGGGCTCTCCAGAGGCTACATGATATGGGATATTGCAAAAGACTGAATCCCAGAAGCAGATATAAGAATCCAGCTGTTCTATTAAGCCTGTCATTAAAGAGATTGGCAAAAATGTTTTAAAACAATGCCACTCTTCTCAATAACTTTCTGTTTTGGAACATACAGTTATTTTTCATAAAAATTGTGTAATGGTAAGATATAATTGGTCCACTATTATTTTTAAGTGAGTTATTAAACAGTAAAAATGTCTCAGTTTACATAAGCATCGATAGATACAATGCACATAAACAAATGATCCTTAGGATTCTAATTTGGGTACTGACTCCAAAAAAAGTTTGGGAATTCTGTCCTGGAGCTTGCCCGGGTGTGAGGAGAGTTGTGTGTGCTCCGGGAAGGAAGACGTGCCATTCTGATGTGCTGGGGAATCGGGAAAGGCAGCCCGTGCTGCTTCCTGATCTCCGAATCTATCAGGGTGGACTCTGTGCCCAATCCTTCCACGGAGGTGTCTCTTTCCCCTTATCTCATTTGCCCTTTACCCCTCGGTGTGGATTCCCCCATCGGCCTGGACAACTTCAGAGAGGATTTCCCTCTCAGGCCGGCCCGGCCGGGGCGATGGCTCCCCGGTGCGGGACACGCACCCTCGGGGTCAGGACTCCCCGGGCGGGGCGGCCCGCACAGCCTCGGGGTCAGGACTCCCCGGTGCGGATCACACACCCTCGGGGTCAGGGCTCCCCGTGCGGCCCGCACAGCCTCGGGGTCAGGACTCCCCGGTGCGGATCACACACCCTCGGGGTCAGGGCTCCCCGTGCGGCCCGCACAGCCTCGGGGTCAGGACTCCCCGGTGCGGATCACACACCCTCGGGGTCAGGGCTCCCCGTGCGGCCCGCACAGCCTCGGGGTCAGGACTCCCCGGTGCGGATCACACACCCTCGGGGTCAGGGCTCCCCGTGCGGCCCGCACAGCCTCGGGGTCAGGACTCCCCGGTGCGGATCACACACCCTCGGGGTCAGGGCTCCCCGTGCGGCCCGCACAGCCTCGGGGTCAGGACTCCCGGGCGGCCCGCACACCCCCGACGTTAGGACTCTCGGGCGGCCCGCTCAGCCAAGACTAAGGGGAGCAAGGACAGCCATTTCCAGTCCCTGACCCTTATCCCCGGCGCGTCACGGCCTGGGGACCGGGCGGAGAGGTCAGTCCCAGGAGAAAGTCCCCGATTCTCCCCTCGACCTCCCCCGGGCTCGCCCCCTCCTCTCCAGGCCACTCTGCCTCGGGCGCCGCGGAAAAGGCCCGCGCCGACTCCTCGGAGGACAGGGTGGCCGAGTCGGTACTCACCGCGGACTGCACTGTGCGGCTCCCGCGACCTAAAGCAGCGGGCCGCGCGACGGAGCGGGGTCCGGTGCCAGCAGCCGCCTCCGCGCTCCTCCCCGCACCGCCCCCGGGGCTGCCGGACGATGGGCGGGGCCAGCGCGAGGCGGAGCCTGCCCGGGCCCCGCCCCCGCGCTGGAGAAACTGCGGCCTGGGCGGGAGGGGAGGGCAGGAAGTGGGGGCTCCGCGTTCGCCCGGGTCGCCTCTGCTCTTTCTGGGGTGGAGGCTGTGACTGCCCAGCTCGCTCTAGGAAGTGAGCAGCGGGGGTAGGGAAGAAATGCATTTATATTTTTAAATGACGTGGCCATAACGGCCAAGGTTCATTTTCTGGCTGCCCCATACGTGTGGTTTCCTCGCCCCCCTCCCCAGTTCGTCCCCCCACCCCCTGCCTTAGTTCTTTGCGCAAAGCGTGTCTAGTGGGCATCGGGATCAGACCATCAGGATAGGACTTCAACGTTTTGGTGGTTGAAGAATGCAAAAGAACTACGAGTGATTTTTTTTTTTTTTTTAACGTCATGCTGTTTACGAGTCTGGAGT
>NW_007730679.1:61320-62539 GCF_000696425.1 Galeopterus variegatus
CGGGTGTTTTTTTTTTTTTTTTTTTAACGTCATGCTGTTTACGAGTCTGGAGTCAAGAGAAATGGCTGAGAAACGGCACCGAGCGGGCCTTCAGGACACCCGCTTTGACGTTGGTTGGAGTTGCGCCCTCAGGCAAATTCGAGTTCAAAGAAGTGATTAGATCTTTCTAGGCGAAAGGTCGTGAGGTTTTCCTTTCCAAGTTATTTGGAAAGTTACTACAGTTTTCTATCTGAATGAGCAGCTTGTGGGATGAATAACAGCTATACTGACACGGACCGCACCATTCACTGCGCTCCACTTGGCGCAGAGCTCTGGATTGGATCTCTACATACGTCGTAGGTTATTCAACCCGTCCAACCAGCTCTCACTTTGCAGGTGTGAACTGTGGCACAGCTGGATTCAGTCCTCAGGCATGTCTGACTGCCAAGCCCCCACTTTTCCATCATGGTAGACTATAGGGTAAAGGTATCCCTAGTTATATTTAATGTTGAAAGAGGGTGTAATTTGCCATATTTCCAATATGGGAGGAGACTTTCTTCCCATCCACTTCTTACATCCCTTGCCTTCACATTAATTGAACAAATTTTCCTTGAGTGTTCACCATATGCCAAATGTTCATCAGAAACCCTGAAAAACAATACAAGAATCCCCTTGGCAGTTAGGGGGAGGTGAGAGTGGGTAGGAGGCTGGGGGAGTACAGCGAGAACACTTCCAGCTAACCTTTGATTCTTACTGAGGCAGCCCCTCAGAAAGCAAAATTTCTTAATATTCAGTGACAGCATACATATAATTGGTAATCCTTGACAGAAAATAATTAAATCGGAGCTAAGGGGAATTGAGGTTTATTAGTAAGCAGTTGGCCAAAACCATGAGGGAATAATTCCCACATTACTGCACTCTGTTGCTTAGACACATCACCAGTGATGTGCTGATCAAGAGTCTGGTGGCCTCTCTTCCCTTCCTGTCCTTGCTGACCACTCTGTGGTATTTGACACTGGTGATGAGTCTTCCTTGAAATTTTAACCTCCTTTTGGCTTTTCAGCCTTCTCTTCTCATGATTTACCTCTTCCCTCTTTGGTCCCTCTTTTTCTGACTCTTTCACTGTACTCTTTCTGCTCTTGCTTTACATATTACTCTGGACACTTGAGTTTTTCTTCGTCTGTTTTCTCTCTATGTGAACTCCCTGCTCCTTCCAGCTGAAGCCTGCTATGTCTCTGTC
>NW_007730679.1:62549-67840 GCF_000696425.1 Galeopterus variegatus
TCCTTTTGGCTTTTCAGCCTTCTCTTCTCATGATTTACCTCTTCCCTCTTTGGTCCCTCTTCTTCAGACTCTTTCACTGTACTCTTTCTGCTCTTGCTTTACATATTACTCTGGACACTTGAGTTTTTCTTCATCTGTTTTCTCTCTATGTGAACTCCCTGCTCCTTCCAGCTGAAGCCTGCTATGTCTCTGTCATTGGTCTTACTTAACATAATTCTGATCATCTTTATTTCCAGCCACCGGTGGCCTCCACAGACACCTGTCACTCCTCACATCTAAGGTGGGAATTTAGTATCCTCTTTAACCATCGGTCTATCCTTTCCTGTACATCCTATTTCTTCCTCTTCCTGAATCCAGCATCTCAAATTTGGATGTCATGGTTTGCTGAGAAAGCTAAATGTTTAAGGGGTTAGAATCATAATACTATGCTCACACTAGGTCTGCCTAGTAAGTATTTGTCATACTAAGAAGGTTCTGCTAGTGGCCTAGCAGGGTGGATGTTTTTATGGACTTTCTGAGAGGAAGTCACCTGTGTGTGGTAGCTGCTCAGGTATCACAGCTCTGCTCCAGGAGCCAGAGGCAGAAGGGCCTTCAGTTGTGGTAGCAGCACTGTTCTAGCAGACTTACCTGCCAAAAGGTACTGCTACAATCAGAAGAATCATGAGGATTCTGTCAGAGGCCTGTCAAGCTCTGGGGATGCCTTTTTGTATTCCTTGCCGATTCAGTTAGTTACTTGTAAATATTGGACTTTCTCAGTTTATTGAATGGTCTGAAGAACTATACCCAACTTTGCATCATGTTTTGCAATTTATAGTGCACACACACACATATTATTTACTGGAAAGGCAGTGGTGTAAGAGAAAGACAGTCTAGCAGAATAGTTCTCAAACGTTGGGGTGTATTGAGAACTCACATGCCCATGCTACACTCTTAGAGAGGCTGAGTTTGATGCTGGTGGTCAGAAGACCATCCTTTGAGAAACACCAGTGGTGTTGCTCAGAATCATCAGAGGGCACTTAGGAAAAATGTAGCCTCCTGTGTTCCCCTAGAATGTCTGATTCATGAGGTCAGGGGTGGGATCTCTGCACAGATTCTGAAGAACCCAAATTTTTGCTACCAGTGATTCTGTTCTAGAATGTCCACAGATTGGCACCAGGGACTTGCTACCTAGAAATACACGCTCTGTGAGGGCCTGGGACCTCATCACCAATAACACGAAGCCTGGCACATGCTGGGTGCTCAGGACCAGCTTGACGACTGTTGATATTTTTAAATGACGTGGCCATAACGGCCAAGGTTCATTTTCTGGCTGCCCCATACGTGTGGTTTCCTCGCCCCCCTCCCCAGTTCGTCCCCCCCCCCCCCATTGGCACCAGGGACTTGCTACCTAGAAATACACGCTCTGTGAGGGCCTGGGACCTCATCACCAATAACACAAAGCCTGGCACATGCTGGGTGCTCAGGACCAGCTTGACGACTCTTGACTTACTGTCAGTCTCTTTCTGCCTCTGCTGTTTGCTCTCGGTTGGCCTGCATGCTGTTCAGGGTTCTGCAGCGTGGCACAGAGGGAGAACATCTGTCTGGCAATCAATGAAGTATAAAGTCGTCTTCCTGAATTTCTTGATTGAGGTTGACTCTAGAATCCCTAAATTCTTCACTGAACATGTGTTTTCTTTATACCAGAGAAAGTTTGAAATAAGTTTTCTGGTCCTCTTTACAAAAAAATAAAAGCTATATTCATAATAAGGAAAGGCAGTTTAGTCTCATCTTGGCTTCCTACGGATATCCTACTGCTACCCACCATCTTGCCATACCTGCCATATATTTAATTTTCGTTCTCTCTCTCTCCCCCCCCTCACACCCCCCATATCTAAGTGCCTGAATCCTTTAGCTGTCTTTCCCAGGGCCAGCTGCTTACAATTAAGCGCCATTTTTTCTCAATATAGCTTCTAATAAAAACCAAATGTCATTAAATGTCCGATTTAATCTTCACAAGAAACTTTTGAGGTTGGTAACATTTACTGTCGTCATTTCACAGATGAGGAAACTGAGATTCAGAGCAGTTGTATAACTGCTTCAGGTCACAAAACTCATAAATCGCCATCCTGGGGTTTGAAGGAAGGATGGTCTCACTCCAGAGCTTACACTTTTAACGATTATGCAAGAAAATCATCAGATACCCTAAAGTTATAAATTATTTGTCCTTTGCAGCAAAGAAAAGGGACTTAAGTGTTTTAGGAGGGAACTTTGTTCTATCACTATACAGCGTAGAATTTCTTACTTATTTTCAGACCTTGTTCTCCTTGATTATAGTGCACAGATCTTTCTGTAGTCCTGTATTTTAGGTGCACCCAGGAAAAGATAGTTCTCATTCTGGGGGATGGAGGTGTCAGAAATCAGAGACAGCTCCAGTGTGAAATTTTGGACTGGTGCATAATTCCTAACTGTCTGGTACCATCTTTCACAGATGTCAATTTACCGGATGCTTTTCGAATGTGTCATTTTTATTTTATTTTTTTCCGGGGTGGAGAGGGAAGTATTCTGCAGGATTGGTACATTAAATCTATTCAGTGTGATTGTGATATCATATTCTGAGCCTGCTGCTATTGATTTTTTAAATTTTTTTTCAAGAAAAATGGTATGGTTACATTCACAAATGAGAGTAGAAAAAATAGCAAATGTGTCACACATTTGTCTCATTTCTATTTCTGGTTTATGAAGAGAGTGCTTTCACATGTCAATTTAAGAGCTTTTTAAAACGAAAAAATCCTAGCTTTCTCTCCCCTCCCCCCATTCTTGGTGGGAGAAAACAACAACCAACAACACAGAAAGATACATTGTGTCTATTCCAAGTTCATCCTTGAACGGACGAAACAACAACAACCAACAACACAGAAAGATACATTGTGTCTATTCCAAGTTCATCCTTGAACGGACCAAGAATAGGTAAACAAGATGACGGTCAGCTACTGCCCTCTGTTGATGGAATGTGAAAATGCAGCAAACACCTTGTCAACGTGAAGAGCTGAGAGGACAGTTGTTAACCTTAAGGGAATGTACAGTGAGAAGAAAACATTAATGGATTAAGAAATCTGCCCCTTGTCCCTTAATTTTACACTTACTGAATACCCTAGAAATTAGAAAGCTGAGAGGACAGTTGTTAACCTTAAGGGAATGTACAGTGAGAAGAAAACATTAACGGATTAAGAAATCTGCCCCTTGTCCCTTAATTTTACACTTACTGAATACCCTAGAAATTAGAGTAGAGAGAAGAAATTTATTTGGTGAATAAACCGGCTCTGCTAGGAGGTTGGTATGATGGGTTCAAAAATGACTATGATTAATCCTACCCCGGGGGCACTGAGAATTTATTGTTATTATTATTTTCCCAGAGCTCTTTTGATAGTCTTTTAATGTTCACTCAAAATATTACAGCATTCATCTCTGACATATCAAAATCTAATGTTAATTGTTACTTTTACATTTTCTTGGACAATGTCAGGTTCTTACAATATTCTAATTACATTTACCTTTTTTTTTAAAGAAAAAAAAATTCTATGCTATTGTTATCTTGTATTTTTATACCCATAGGTTCTAACTCTTCAAGACATTATTATTGTTGTTTCATGTAGATTATGTTTATTTATATTTAAGCATACATTTACCATTTTTGTTGTTCTCCATTTCTTCCTGCATGTCTAGTTTTCTTTCTGGGATTATTTTCTCCTGTTTGAATAATACCCTTAGTATTTCTTCTAGTGGATCTGATGGTGACGAATTTTCTCAGGTTTCATTTGTTGAGAAATGTCTTTCTTTTACTGTCATTCATTTTTTGTTTGTTTGTTCTTTTGTTTTTTGTTTTTGGCAGCTGCCCAGTAAGGGATCTGAACCCTTGACCTTGGTGTTATATACTAGTGTCATTCTTGAAGGATATTTTTTCTGGATATTAAATTATAGCTTGGCAATTATTTTCTTTCAGCATTTAAAAATATCAATTTGTGTCTTCTGGCTTCTATAGCTTTTGTTGAGAAGTCCATTGTCAGCCTAAATTTTCCTCCTCTGGAGGTAATTTTTCTTTTTCTCTAGCTACCTTTATAATCTTCTATTGTCTTTGGTTTTCACCAGATTGAATTTTCCATAAATTTCTTTTATTTTTCTCTGGGATTCATAAGACTTTTTGAATCTGTGGATTAGTATATTTCAGTATTGTTGGAAAAAATTTAACCATTGTCTCTTTAAATATTGATTCTGTCCTATTCTGTCTCCTTTCTTTATGGGATGACAATTTCATATACGTTAGACTGTCTTACTGTAATTTCTATGTCTCTGATGTTTTCCATTCTCTAGTCACTTTGTTTTTCATTCTGGGTATTTCTTTCTGACAGATCTTTCAGTTACTATAATAGCAGTGGGTTTCCCAATCTCATTTTTCCTTAGCTACAAAGCAAACACTTAATTCACAGAATTTCATCTGGGCCTCTTCCTGTTGTCTCCAGGGGATTTGAGGGCAAAGGGAACAGATGCAACATTATTTTTATGCTACTTGCTATGCATGAGGAATAAAGTACTTTATATCTCTGACCCAAGAGCCTCTTCTGCCAACATCCATGAAACAATAACAGGCTAAATCATTAGCTTATATATAGGGTAAAATCCCAGACTCTGACAGTTTGGTGACAAGATGGGATGGTGACAGAGACATGCCTTTCTGGAAGACCCCAGTGTCTGTGCTGGTAGACATGAGAAGACTCTCCAGGATCCAGTAGCAAATGTTCTCAGCCCAGTGGTGAGCAAGGAGGAAAGTAAGTTTCCCCCAGTGTCCTACCTGTTAATAAGTGTTTAGAGGCTAAGTTGCCAGAGGATTGAAACAATCAACCCAAATAGTGCTTTGTGCTCAGTCTACAGGAGGAAGGGGCATTATATGACCATGGGGTAGTGAAAATGGGGCAGCCCAAAGTGGCTGTATCTGCTGAGTCAAGGGGTCCCCAAAGCTTAAATAAGTGATATCAGCATAAAGTAGATAGACCTTTACAAGGACTAAAGCCAGATGTTCATTGGATGAGCCCCAGTCGCTTTTACCAGTCTGAAACCGAAAGTTGATGCAAGCCTTGCTAAGGGGCATGGAATTGCTCCTTCCCTCTACACCTCCTGACCCTCCCCTTCCCCTGTACATCTTCCTCAGCTGCTTTTTTAAAAAGTTGAGTATGCTGGGGAACTTCAAGGAGGAGAGGAACTCACGTAGTTTTAGCTCTATTGAATATAGATGCTGGTCATAATCCTACCCAGTTTCA
>NW_007730679.1:68945-71388 GCF_000696425.1 Galeopterus variegatus
CAGGACAGCCCCCCAAACAGAGAATTATCCTGCCCCAATTGTCAATAGTGCCAAGGATGAGAACACTGCTATAGGGAGGTAAGTGCCCCAAAATCAGCTGATGGAGTTTGGGCAATGTCTTATGTTAAAAAGGGAAATTAAAGTGACCTCATAGGAAGGACCTCTTGGGCTACTTCAGTGTACTGTTGTGTCTTTCACTGCTGAATGTATAATTAGTATTCATGTTTTCCATGCTTGTATTGTGAATGCTCATGAAGTCCAGAACAGATTCTTCCATTCAGGGACTGTGGCATGTGGAGAGGTAATCTTTGTTCTCCTCCCAATGTCCAGCAAAAAGAATGTAAAATCTGAGAAAAAATGGAAATCACAACTTTAAAGACTTGATGGCTGCAGTACTTACAGAGGCCATTTCCTAGTAACAACACTGTCACCTCCCTGATGCAGGTACCAAGTACACCTCTTTGAAAAAGGGGAGCAGCTATTTTCCTATTGCTGAGCTCTTGTTGAAGCTGAGCCCTTTACCCATAGAGAATTTGTGACTTTGAAGCCTGATGTCCACATTTTGGGGCGGGTAAACTCAGATTTGACAACTAATAAGGAAAAAGGGGCAGTACACCTCACTTATCAAATGGAAATTGTATATTCAAGGACATAGTTGGCCTAATCCCAAAAGCTCTTCAGTTTACATGAAAAAGTGGCAGCCATCACTTTAGAGAAACTATTCCCATTGTAACACCTAAAGTAAGGCCACTGGATCAATAAGGCCCTCGATTATGGAGGGTTCACCTTAATGCCTGGGCCTTAACTGATGGTTTGGACAAATTGAAACCTGTTGCTGTCCACTGGGCTGCGGTAGCTGTTCAACTGCTGCTCCATAGATGCCGTCTTGAAAGCTGGTGTGGGTTGTCCACTCTGTGGGCAGAACTCAAGGCCATTCTAAGCAAGTCTGGCCAATACCTCCCATGGTAAACTTATATTTTACCAACTCTTGGGATATTGCCAATGATTTAGCTGTCTGGTGTGCTATCTGATTTGCTACTTGGAAGACTATAGACTGACAGATTAAAGACACCCCCACCTCTTTGGGGGTGTGAACTGTGGGAACCAACCATGGCTGATGGATATATAGGTCAGTTGTCTTAGATGTCCATATTGATAGCTTGTTCTCCAATGATACCACCTGAAATAAAGTTGCTGATCAAGTCTGCAGTGTCCAGATCACTGCCACTGCCACCTGGATTCATCATCATACTAGAGGTGGCAACACATGTACCATCATTGACTGGGCACAAGTAAAGTGTTATATGTTTCTAATGAAGAAGCCACCAATGTGTGCCAGACTTGTGACTCCTGCCAAGGGTTGGCCTGTTTGTCTCGTGTTGAAAGAGGTCACATTGCACAGGCATCACCCTGTCTACTCCTGGCACATTGACTACATCAGACCTTTGACCTCCTCTTGGGGCTACTGGGGGTGTCACATTGCTCTTGACACTTTTTCAGAGCATGCTTTTCCAGTCCAGTCAGCCAACTCTGGCCATTCCATTGTGGCTCTTGACACTAGTCTGTGTCATATGCTTGACTTTTGCAGTCTGACAATGGTGCCCCTTTTGTTAGAAATGTCCTTCAACAACGGGCTAATAGTCAGGGTATATATTCCAAGCTCCATCTGCAGGTATTTAGTATTGTTGAGTATTGGAATGGACTTCTCAAAAATCAGCTCAAAAGGATCTCTGACTCTGCCTTCCCTGCCTCCTCCTGGTCCACACACCTTAAAAAGACAGTGTGGTCCCTGACTGTGGCTGTCTCCAGAAAGAGATAATCTTTGGGAAAAAAAATATGCAAATTTTTGACAAATTAAATAAAAATGAGGTAAAATATGCAAATGTTGCTGAGGTATATAACTACAAATATGGATATTAAAAATTTAATACGGTACTGTGAAATGTTCTATGTAAATACTTTCAAAACTCACAAGACAATTTCTTCTTTCTTTTTAAGATTGGACCCACTGACAATTCTTTTTTTCTTTTGCTATTTCACATTTTTTATTATATATATATATATATATTTTTTTTATCAATATACAATGTAGTTGATTTTCGTGTCACTTTACCGATTCCTCCCTCTCCTCTCTCTCTCCCCCTCCCACCCATCAACATCATATGTTCACTTGTCTTAACAAGTTCAAGAAATTGTGATTGCTGTGTCTTCTTCCCCACCCCCCCGTTTGTTTGTGTATTTATTTAGAGAATGTGTTGTATTTCTCTTTCTGTGCCTGACTTATTTCACTTAATATAATTTTTTTCTAATTCCATCCATGTTGCTGCAAATGGCAGTATTTCATTCTTTTTTATAGCTGAGTAGTGTTCCATTGTGTAGATCTACCACATTTTCCATATCCACTCATCTGATGATGGACATCTGGGCTGGTTCCAACTCTTAG
>NW_007730679.1:72564-75204 GCF_000696425.1 Galeopterus variegatus
ATCCAGTTCTCCCAGCACCATTTGCTGAAGAGGCAGTCTCTTTCCCAGTGTATAGGCTTGGAGCCTTTGTCAAAGATCAGATGGCTGTAGGTGTGTGGGTTCTATGTAAATAATTTCAAAACTCACAAGACAGACAATTTCTGAAGAATATATATAACACTTATATCAGCTGTAGCTTCCACCCCCAGAGCTTTGGTTGATTTTTATTCAAATGCCACTTCTATTGCTGTGACAATCTGAAGACCTCCTTGTGCTTTGAGATTTTGTATCTTCTTCCTATTTTTCTAGGCATCCACACTCCTGCATCCATGTGGGCTGTCCTTATTTTCCCAGCAACATCCAGCATGAATCAATCTGCCCCTTTTCCAGTTTCTACATGAAAATAGCTCATATCACAGCCCGGCACTTGAGCAGGAGTTGGGAAACTTTTTCTTTAATGAGCCTTCCTCTTTTTATTTTTTCAACCTTTTAAAAATGCAAAAAATGTTCTTCACTCTCTGGATATATAAGAGCAGACCCCTGGCTATATTTGGCCTGGGGTAGTAGTTTTCTCAGTCCTGCTCCAGAATATAATGGCTACAGAGTTCAGGCCCTGGAGCCAAACTGCCTTTGAATCCTGGGTTTTAATCCTGACTCCACCTTTTAGTAGTTGTGTGACATGTGAAAAATATTTAACCCCTCTGTGCCTCAGTTTCCTCATCTAGAAAACAGTGGTAATAATAGTTTTTACCTCAGAGTTGTAACGAGTATTGATGAACGAATATGAGAGTATATTCAGTGCTTAGAAAAGTGACTAGCATGTAGTAAGAGCTCATTAGATGTCAGCCGTTGTTAAGTGTTTTATTTTTATTTGTTTTTTAGAAGCACACTACAATAGTTAATTTTATTTGTTTAAGGGCTCGTTTTGCAAGCATTAAACCAAGCATGGGCTTTAATTCTGTGAGCCCCAATTCACATATTAATGACGATAAAAGCAAACTGTGGTCTATGAATGTGGACGAAGACTAATGGCTCACGGTTAATCACACTGTAGTTTTAAAATTTCTACCATCCTAGAACTCAGTAGTCACAGGTCTTTGAGGTCCTTCTGGATGTCCCACAGGGTATCTGCACTTTTCTTGAGCTGAGCATCCTCATCACCCTTCAGCTTCTGGTTGATAACACCGGTTAATCCCCGAGCATTGAGAATACACGAAGGCTCAGGAAGACTTCGTTCTCAGTGCCCTATATGCCCTTCACCATTGTTGACACTGGATGAATCCTGGATAGATTTTTCAACATGGATTCAATGAGATCAGCCACATGTAATCCAGTGGCCCAATTGGTGTACCCTTTTAGCTTGATGACTTCATAGACACTTTCAACCACCATTTAATGTACTTCCTTCCAATTCTCGCTACCACTGTTCGTTCCCATTTCTGGATTCAGTTCCTGCAGAGAAAAACCTGCCACGTTCACTCCACTCCACACAGCCACCCTCGAGTCACCATGTTCTCCCAGAATCCAACCATGACAGCTGCTGGGATAAATGCCAAGCTCTTCAGCCTTAAAATAGCAAAATCTAGCAGAATCCAGATTATACCCACTTCCAATCACTCGGTGCTTGGGTATTCCACTTAGTCTCCAAGTAACATATGTAAGGATGTCCACTGGATTGGAAACCACAAGTATAATGCAGTCGGGACTGTACTTGATGATCTGAGGAATAATGAATTTGAAGACATTAATATTTCTCTGCACCAGATTGAGATGACTCTCTCCCTCTTGCTGATAGACTCCCGCAGTTACCACCACAATCTTAGAATTGGCGATCACAAAGTAATCTTTCTTTGCCATAACTTTAGATGTGTGGAGAAATAAGCTCCCATGCTGCAGATCCATTACTTCTCCTTTGAGCTTATCTTCCAAAACGTCCACAAGAGCAAGTTCATCAGCCAGAGACTTTCCCAGAATGCTGATAGCACAGGCCATGCCAACTTGTCCAACACCCGCTACAGTGATCTTATTGTTTGGGACCATTGCCTCCTCTTCTGCAACTGCTGCAATCAGTTTTTCCTTAAGAGTTGCCACTGTGCACAGGAGAGAGAGGGCTCTAAAGAGTGCTGTATAACAGTCCTGAGAAGGAGACAATGTCTGCTGCGTGTGTCTCCTTGGGCGTGAAGTGCTTTATTGCATATAGACTATTTCTGTTTATTTCAAGAGCAATGGGAAGGGGTTTAATCATATGCTACATAGCTGTCTGCCATCTTCCTTTTTCTCATCTCTGCTCTGTTTCTCTCCCCTCTCTCTTCATTTTCTTGCAGGTGTAAACAAGAAATTCCTGGCTTCTTTTTTCAGGCATTATTGTTTTTCCCACAGTCAGGCTTGCTTACAGTCTCACATTCTATACAGAGTGGACTTATTCTCTCTCTAAGAAAAATTCTGATGAATACATTTTTTCTTCACAGCATTATACATAAATCACCAAAAGCTGATTCTAGAAGAAATGAAAAACTGGTGCACTAGTCATGCAAGAAATAGGAAGTTATTAAAGAGTTATATCCAAAAAAGTTCTTACTCAGATGATTTCTCCTTCCTTCCTTCCTTCCTTCCTTCCTTCCTTCCTTCCTTCCTTCCTTCCTTCCTTCCTTCCTTCCTTCC
>NW_007730679.1:76173-78989 GCF_000696425.1 Galeopterus variegatus
CTCCCTCCCTCCTTCCCTCCCTCCTTCCTTCTTCTCTCTCTTTCTCTCTTTCTTTTTTTTTAATTGACATATTGATTTGTTTTACTCACTTTTTAATTGACGCATACTTATGAGCTACAGAATTATATTTCAATAGATATATGCAATGTGTGATGTTCAAATCAGGATAATTAGCATATTTGTCATCGCAAATGATTTTGTCTTTTAAATTGACTTTTTGTTGTGAAAAATGTCAAGCATATAAAAAAGTAAAAAGGGTTGTATAATAAACCCCCATGTACCCATAACCTGGACTCCATAAGTATAAACTCTTAAATGATATTGTTTCATTTATACCCTTACTGAGTTCTTCCCTCAACCTGATAATTTATTTTTTTTTGGTCCTTTTTTTGAGACCTGCCACACCGTGCTCAGCCAGTGAGCGCTGTGAGCGCACTGGTCATCCCTATATAGGATCCGAACCCGCGGCGGGAGCGCTGCTGCGCCCCCAGCGCCGCACTCTCCGAGCACACCACGGGCTCGGCCCTCCACCTGATAATTTTGAAGCAATACCTGACTTTATATATAATTTCATGGATGTTATGGACTGAATATGTTTCCCCCAAATTCATATGTTGAAATGTAATCCCCAATGTGATGGTATTTGGAGGGGTGTCTTTGGGAGGTAATTAGGTCATGAGGGTGGAGCCTCCTGGATGGGTTTAGTGCCCCTATAAGAAGAGGCAGAGAGCTGGCTTGCCCTCCTTCTGCCATGTGAAGATACAAGGAGAAGTCAGCTTTCTGCAACCCAGAAGAGAGCCCTCACCAGAACCCAACCACAGGGGTGCTGTGATCTTGGACATCTGGTCTCCAGAAATGTGAGAAATAAATGTTTGTTGTTTAAGCCAGTCTATGGTGATTTGTTATAGCAGCCAGAACTGACTAATACAGTGTCACAGAGAGCTCTCCTTATCTATGGGCTCTGTATATGGGAAAGAAAGTGGATACTTTTTATACTTTATATGGGAAAAAATAGTGTCTTACTCAACATGTACAGGTTTTATTTTCTTGGCATTATTCCCTAAACAAAACAGTATAGAATTTACATTATATTAGGTGTTATAAGTAATCTAAAGATGATTTAAAGTATATGGAAGGATGTGTGTAGGTTATATGCAAAAACTATGCCATTTTATATAAGACAATTGATCACCTGAGGATTTTGGTATCTGCAGGGGTCCTGGAACCAATCAATCCCCTGTGGACATCAAGGGATGACTGTATTTTGTTTTAAAAACATACCACAATATAATTATCATATTAAAAAATTAAAAATATTTATAAAATATCATAAAACATCCCCTCTGTGTTCGAATTTCCCCAGTTGTCTTACAAAGTTTTAAAACAATTTGTTTGTTTAACTCAGTATTGAAAAAAGCCCATAGCCTTTTTCTGGTAATTTACATTCTTTCTCTTTTTCTTACATTTTTTGAAGAAATAATTGTTCTTACTGTAGTGTTCTACCATCTAGATTTCGCTACTTGCTTCTCCATGATGTCATTTAATATGTTAAATAGGTGCATGTATCTTGAGGCTTAATTAGATTCAAGCTCAAAGTTTTTCACACAATACCTCATAGATGAGGTTTATGCTTTTATCAGAAGATACATACTGTCTGGTTGTCTCTTTTTGTAATCTGAGGAAGCATTGATAATCATTGTTTAGGCCCATTAATCATTAGGGGTCCCAAACGAAGATATTGTTATTGTATAATTTCTTTCTCACTTATTACTCCTGTAATTGAAAAGCTTTTCTTCATTAACTACTTAGTTGTCCTTAGTTGTAACTATTATAGAAAAAGCAAGATAAATGCTTGATTCCACCTCCACCCTCCTTATTTATTTATTTATTAATTTTCAAAATAATAAGTTTAGTTCCTATCATTCTCCAAAGAGACCAAAGAGTTTGTTTTTTCTTAGTACTATTATGAACTCATGTATCTAGATATATTTTATATGTTTCAAATTCTTACATCGTTAATTTTACTGATGCTTAAACAAATCCACCTTTGGTCAGTGGGACTCTCTGTAAGTTGGCTCCTGAGTTCTTTTGACATAATACAGTTGTCCTTGATAACTTTCTTTATTTCAGATATAGCAAGAATTTTCTCACTCATTTTGTACATTTTCTGCTCCAGATGTAGAACCCGCCACTTCTCCAAGAGCCCTAGTTTCTTTCAGTGGGAATTAGTATTTAGAAACCACAGTCTGGATACTAGTGGTGCTTATTGCTATAGGGTTGGTCTCTGTAGAAATAATACCTTTTTAGTGGATAGTTTTTGCTTGTTTGTTTCTTTGCTTATAAAATATATCATGATTTCATACCAACCCTCCCAATTCAAATTTAAGATTACAGGATTTTTGCTTAATCTCAATGATCTTACTCCTGTACTTTCTCCCATTTTGAAAACCTGTTTTCCAGTGGCTTCAACACAATCAATTACTTGGTCGCATATTATACACACAACAATCTAAGAATAGCATTACCATCACTACCACCATGATAGAGTTTGGATATGTTGTCCCCGCCAAAACTCATGTGGAAATCTGATCCCCAGTGTGGCAGTGTTGGGAGCTGTTTGAATCATGGAGGTGGATCCCCCATGAATGGTTTATTGCTTTCCTTGGGGTGGGGGGCCTGAGTGATATCTCACTCTATTAGTACTGATGAGAGCTGGTGATTTAAAAGACCCTGGAACCTCCCCTCTCTCTCTCTTGCTTCCTCTCGCCATGTGATCTGCTTTTACCCGCCAGCTGCCTGCCACTTTCCACCATGAG
>NW_007730679.1:79850-81467 GCF_000696425.1 Galeopterus variegatus
ATTTAGTACATATTTTTTGTAATTCTTTTTGTCTTAAGGTATATCCCTCTATGAATGTACAGCCAAATAGCTGTTTTTTGAATTATTGGAAATTGTTCCTTTCTGTGTGATTATGCTGCCAACTCAATATGTAGTTAGATTCATTTGTTTTATTGTGCTTTTAACTTATTAGGGATTTTATTTTTTAAAAAGTCAATTTTATTTATGATTATGTAAATTATTTTTATGATTTTAGTCAAATCTATAAAACAAGGTATATTCAGAGAAGTCTAGTTTCTATTCCAATCTTCTTCAACCTGTTCTTTCCCACCTCCCATAGGTATCCTACTTTTCTGTTTATCCTTGCATTTTACAAATGAAAATATGTGAATATGCTTATATTCTCCCTTTCTTAACAAATAACAATGTACTACATACGTTTTCTTCCCCTTGTTTTTGCCGAATCACATGTCACGGCGATCACTCCATAACATGGAGATCACTTCATAGTAGTATGTAGAGCCATTTCTCATTCATTTTTATGACTTCATAATTCTCATTAGGTGCATGTACCATTGATAGACATTTTTGTATCCAATCTTTGCTATTATAAATAATGCTTCAAAGAAAATCTTAGAACATATATCTTTTTTATTTTGCAGTAAAAATATTTTACTCTTGCAAATTATTTGAAAGAATGACCATGTGAATGCATCAAAAAAGATCAAGGAATCCTTTAGTTTCACTGTAAATCTGCCTCTGAACAGAAGTCATCATTACTGACTAGACTGATCCAAGAAAATGCCACAAAGGAGGTAAAATTTAGAAATTTCCTTGTATACCAGTTTCCATTTCTTCATTTAAGGTCCTGAAACAACACTGGAACTTTAACTTAAGCTATCCAGTCTGTTTCACAAAGCTAAAGAAGAGTTAGGGAAATTGTTTCTAAGATGCTTCTGCTCTTTTGATACTTTGACATATTATATATAGTGCCATGTTGTGTTAATAACATCATTACTGACCAGTTTAACCATCACAAAAGAAATCCAAGAATAATCAAAAAATAATATTACCTTTAAAAAATAGGTCTTATTCTGTCAGAGACTTATATTCAAGAGTGTGTTTTTATTTTAGTTTGATCCTTGCTGTGCATGAAAAGTTTGAGCAACTCAATTGTCCTCTTTGAGCCTCAGTAGAGCATACATCTTTTTGCATGAAGACCTATGAGTAGTATTGATGGGTCAAATCCATGTCAATTTTGCTAGATAGTGCCAAATTCTTTTCTGTATCAGTTAGAGTAAAATTCAGAAATCAACCATCCCAGTTATTTGAACCAATAGAATTTAATATAAGGAATTGTTCATGAATTAACCACTGAAAAGGTAAAAAGAGAACTTTAAGGTATCAAATAGGCAGCAACTACAGGATGCAGCTACTAGCCCTCAGGGCTGACGAATCTTGCGGGAGGAGGTTCCATGGAGCTGAAACGGACCTGCAAGGGCATGGTATTGCTAGACTGGTGCTGGTGTCTATGAGTTTGAAATAGGGAGCTCTGGGCCGGCCCAGTGGCGCACTGTGCTAGTGCGCCGCTTGGGAAGCACGGAGGCGCTCCCACCGAGGGTTCGGATCCCACATACA
>NW_007730679.1:81937-92979 GCF_000696425.1 Galeopterus variegatus
AAAAAAGACAAAAAAAAAAAAAAAAGAAATAGGGAGCTCTGCGGACCTGGGATGCCAACCTGGAAGAAGAAGGGTGGCCAGCTGGCACTAATGTTTCTGTGGGAGACAGGGTTTTGCAGGTGTGGGAAAAACTGAAAACTGGATATGGCTGCTGCTGTGGGAAGATACTGCTGCTGCCAGGTAGAAAGCATTGCAGGGCCGACTGAAGGGAACCACAAGCACACAGGAAGCTCACGGGAAACAGACAGGAAGGAGCAAGCCCATTTGTCCTCCTTTGGCCTCTCAGGCTCCCTCTGTTGCCCCTAATGACAGAGCTTAACTCAGAGCCATCTGACAAAGCAGAAAGGTAGTTTTTGAGTCCTGGTCCCAGCATCAAAAGCAGAGTATAAGGAGATAGATTTGGAGCCAAGAGGCAACAATTTAACAATTTCCATGGGTGTGGTAATATTATTTTTTTCAACTGACAGATAAAAATTGTATATATTTATGGTGTACACCATGATGTTTGAATATATGTATACATTGTAGAATGGCTAAACCAAGCTATTTAACATATGAATTACCATACGTACTGATTTTTTTGTGTTTGTGGTAAGAACACTTAAAATCTACTCTCGCTTATATTATTTTCAAATATATAATATATTGTTATTAACTGTAGTCACCATGATGTACAATAGATCTCTTGAACTAATTCCTACTGCCTAAATGAAATTTTGTGTCCTTTGGCCAACATCTTCCCAATCCCCGGCTGAGAGGGTGGGGGCTGAACCACAGTTCTACTCTCTACCTCTGTGAGATCAACTTTTTAAAATATAGGTGAGACCATGTGGTATTTGTCTTTCTGTGCTTGGTTTATTTCACTTAATGTCTTCCAGGTTCATTAATGTTGTTGCAAATGACAACATTTCCTTCTTTTTTTTTTTTTTTTTAAAGGCTGAATAGTATTCCATTGTGTATACAACATTTTCTTTATCCATTCATCCATTGGTAGATATTTAGGTTAATCCCATATCTTGGCTATTGTGAACAATGTTGCATTAAACGTGGGGTGCAGATATCTCTTGGACACACTGATTTCTTATCCTTTGGATATATACCAGCAGTGGGATTTTCTTCATGATGTGGTAGTATTATCATGCACTTCCATCACTAAGAGCCTGTTTCACCACATCCTCAGCAACAGAACATTTTGTTAAACATTTAGATTTTTTGCCATCAGATGGCTTTTTAAAAAATGTAAATATTATGCTTTATAAACTGTTCTACAGTATAGAAAAAGATAGAAATTATAATAGTTCTCACTGCTTTTATCCTTATCATATGTAAAAGCATTAACAATGCTTATAAAACACTTCACGACTCTGCAGAAAGACAGCTAACACAGACCAATGAACAGCTGTGTGGCCAAGGATAAAAATGACCGTGGAAGAGGCCTACACTATGTTTTTGGCAAAAGTGATATGCTTTCAGGGAACCTTGCTTTATTCCCACCAATTAAAGTGGAGAAACTTCTGTATTTTTATCTCTTTGAATTTTATACTTTATTCTGCTTAGATTTAAGCCTAGAACACCTTTTGCTGTAAAATAAGACTCCTTGTTAAAAAGTTCTTACTCATTGCATATTTTAAGAGTATCTACATAAAAGGGAATATCTAGAAAATACCACCGTAGATTGTTTTCATTTCATATGTGTTTTTGACATCTATACACATTTTTATGCAAACCAGTTTGTCATTTAAGGTTTTTATACTTTTATTAATAAAATAATTGTTTCTTTACTTATCTCTGGTCTACTGAATCTGATAACCATTTTTAGAAAACATTAATTTTCTTATTTTTACATGAAGAAACTAAAACTTTGTGCTGGACTTTGCCCTAAGAATTGCAATATAAATAAAAATACTAGCTAGGCATCACAGTAGTTTAAATATATTACTGAATATGAAAATATGCTCCCTGCCGGCGAAAATCACTCAGATACACATCTCCTTACATTCTGGACACATTCTCCACTGAGCTTTGAAGTCTTTGATTGAAATCTATAAAGGTTAAGTCATCATATAAATAGCAGAGCTATTAACAATCACAAAATTAATGAGAATAATAATGAGCCCAAGCGTGTAAAAAGCCAGAGTTAGCATTAACACTAATGCCTCTGTGTATGACATTTTTGTTTTACCACAGGGAAAAGTTCTGTGAGATAGTTCTCCCATATAAATAGCAGAGCTATTAACAATCACAAAATTAATGAGAATAATAATGAGCCCAAGCGTGTAAAAAGCCAGAGTTAGCATTAACACTGTAATGCCTCTGTGTATGACATTTTTGTTTTACCACAGGGAAAAGTTCTGTGAGATAGTTCTCTAAGTAGGGCCAATGTGTTATTAATGCAAATAAACTGCTCATTATCTAAGCTGTTTTGCAACTTTTGGAGAAAGCAAAATTAGGTATTCTTGAAAGAGACATTTACTGTTGTGTAGTAAAATATAGAAGTGGCTTTAAACAGAGGTGAAATTAAGAACAGTGCTATACATCACTTTCATTATCGTTATAAAAGGAAAATATGTTCACTGCAAAAAACTGAAAATACAGCACACACATACATCTTTAAAACTATCCATAAACCTACTTCCATAGATGGCCTATCATTGTTACTAAGTTTAGTTCTATCAGTGTGTCCTACTGATATACTGAAGAGCTTTGTATATGTTGCATTTTTTTCAAAATGTAACATCAAAAACTTTTCTCATGTCTTTGAAAGCTAATTAAAATCCTGACTTTTACATTGTTACATTGTATTTTATTTAACCATTAACCATCCCTCATTTTTAGCTATTCTAATGATCCAGAAAACTTCTATCAGTTTAAATTTCCCCCAGCTAGGACAGAAACGCTGCCTTTCAGAATTCTTCACAACCCTGGATATTATCTTTAATTTTTTGTTAATTTGATGGGAGAAATTGATAGTTGATACTCATTAAAATTTGTATTTCTTGAATACTAATTTGTAAATAAAATTGTAAGAGGAAAAAATTCTTGAGGTAGCCGTGATTGAAATTATAGTTGAAATCAGAGGTCACATATTTCAGTAAAGCAGGAATCTTAAGAAGAAAAGTAATCATTGACATGAATGGTTTGAGAATATAAAGTACTGAGATGTTAAGGAAATGAGGGCAAAAGCTGAAACCCTGAAGCTTTTTAAAGTATGAATATGAATATTAGCCAGACTGGAGAATAAAGTTTTTGTCAAATTTTCTTATTGTAGTTGTTTTTTTTTTTTTTGTCATTATAAATTTGAATCTTGCTAGTTTGTCAGCAAGACATTCTCCAGTGACACACTGATCTTTAACTTTGAGACTGTTTTTAAAATCTACTTTGGAGAAGTAAATTTTATTTATTTAATATAGGTTATAGACCATTTATATTTAAATTTTATAATATTTCGCTAACTGATTATATCTTTGTTGACTTTGTTATAATGAAACAGACCATAAAAATATTCTCTTGGAAATACATAGGCTATACAGTAGATATATGCTGTTTAAAGGGAAACATTTTTAAAACTAAGCATAATAAAAAATACAGACAATAAGTATTGGTGGGAATGTGGAGAAATTGCAACCCTCATACATTAGATATTGATGGTAGGAATGTAAAATAGTGCAGCTACTTTGGAAAACAGTTTCGGAGTTCTTCAGAATGTTAAACATAGAGTTACCATATGACCTAGCAATTCCTTTTGATTTCATTGAAAATAACAGAAATGCAAACATATGTTTATATAAACATTTGTATATGAATGTTCATAGCAGCATTATTTATAATGGTCAAAAAGTAGAAGTAACTCAAATGTCCATCAACTGATGAATGAATAAATGTCCATATCCATATGATGAAATATTATTCAGCAATAAAATAAATGAAGTACTGATACATGTTACAACATGGATGAACCTTGAAAACATCATGCTAAGTGAAACAAGCCAGTTACAAGAGGCCACATATTGTATGATTCTATTTACACGAAATATCCAAAATAGGTGAATCCTCAACAAACTATTACCCAATCTAATCTATCAATGTAGGATAATAGTAATGAACAAAGAGGTTTATCTCAAGAAAGCAAGGCTAGTTCAACATTTGAAAATCAACCAGTGTAATTCACTGTAATTCTTCATTTGTCAACAGACTAATGAAAAAAAAATTATAATCATCTCAATAAATGCAGAAAAAGCACTTGACAAAATTCAACATACATTCATAATAAAAACTTTAGCAAACTAGGAACAGAAGGAAACTTCCTCAGCCTGATAAAGAGCCTCTACAGTAAACTTACAGCTAGTAACATACTTAATGGTGAAAGACTTAATGTGTTCCCTGTAAGATTAGAAACAAGGCAAGGATGTCCACTGTCACCTCTCTTACTCAACTTTGTTCTAGGTCTAAGATAGTGAAATAAGCCAGGAAAAAAGATAAAAGGCATACAAATTGGGAAAATGAAATAAAACCGTATTCTATTTGCACATGACATGAATAACTATGTAGAAAACCTCAGATAATTTACAAAAAGTTTATTAAAACTAATAATCAAGTTTAGCAGGGTTTCAGAGTACAAAGTCAACATATAAAATTCAATTGTATTTTTATTTATTAGCAATAAAAAATTGGAAATTGAAATTAAAGACCAGTATTATTTACAATAGCACAATATAATACATACAATACTTAAGTGTAAATACAAAAAAATATATTTGAGATGTATGCTGAAAACTATAAAACACTAATGAAGGAAACTGAAGAAGAGCTAAATAAAAGGAGATATTTATTTATGGAGCATTTTCATGGACTTAAAGTCTCAATATTGTTAAGATGTCATTTTTTTTCCAAATTGAACTGTAGAATCAATACAGTTCCAATTAAGATCCCAGAAGAATTTTCTGTAGAAATTGACAAACTTATTCTAAAATGTATATGGAAAGGCAAATTGAGTATAATAGCCATAATAATTTTGAAAAAGAACCAAGCTGAAGCATTTGCTCTACCTGATTTCAAGACTTACTGTAAAACTATATGAAGACAGTGTGGTATTGGCAAAACGAAAGACACATGGATAATGCAAAAGAATAGAGAGTCTAGAAGTGAACACATGATTGGCAACAAAGATACAAATGCAATTTAATGTAAAAATGGTAGGAACAATTAGCTATCCATATATAAGAAGATCAACTTTGACCCATACCTTGCATCATAATTAAAAATTAACTAAATTAGATAATATCCCTAAATCTAAAATCTAAAGCTATGAGACTTCTAAAGAAAAATATTGGAGAAAATATTTAGGCATATATTTCTTAGGTGCGAAACTGGATGCATAAATTGTAAAAGAAAAAGATTGATGAGTTAGAGATTTCATCAAAAGTAGAAACTTTTATTTACTTACAAAAATGAAATGGCAAGCCACAGACTATGAGAAAATATGTGCAAAAACAAGAGACCTGTACCTAGAATAGATTAAGGACTCTTTCAACTCAATAATAAGACAAATGACTCAATTGAAAAATGGGCACAAGATCTGAACACCCACTTCACTAAAAAAGATATATGGATGACAAATAATGACATGAGAAAACATATGGAAGGCAAATAATCACATGACAATGTCATTAGTCATTAGGAAAATACAAATTAAAACTGTGAGTATCACAACACAGTCACTAGAATGACTAAAATTAGAAAGACTAACCATACTATGTGTTGGTGAGGGTGTGGCACAAGTGATCGGTGATAGACTCCTGGTGGGAATGTATAATGGCACAGCCACTTTGGAAGATTAGCACCTCTGAAGTATTCGTGTGCCATACAACCCAGCCATTCCACTTCTAGGTTTTTACCTTAGCATAATAATGAAAGCATATGTGTATATGAATGCTCATGGCAGCCTTACTTGTAAATTCAAAAGCTGTAAACAACACAAATGCCCTTTAGTAGGTGAATGGATTACAAATTGTGGCATGGCCATACAACTGAATACTACTCGGCATTAAAAGGAATGAAGTATTGATATATACATCAACATGGATAAATTTCAAAATAATTACACTGAATGAAAAAGCAAGACCAAAACTGAGGACATACTGTATGATTTCATCTATATAAAATTCTAGGAAGTACAAACCAATTGATAGTACAGTAGATCAGCAGCTGTCTGGGTAGTTGGAAGACAAGTGTAACAATTTTTCTAGCAAAAATCTGTAGTTATTCATTATTGCTACCTTTTCCCTAAACACAAGGTCCTTAGCATGTTTATCTTAACAGTTCTTTTCCTAATTAATTCTTGATTAAACTTACTAAATATAGGATGTTAATTTCTATCTCAACATTGTTTCTTTTTTTTTTTTTCAACATTGTTTCTTGTACTTCATAATTTTTTTCTAGGTTCACATTTCTTGCTGAAATATTCACTGGATAATTCTTACAGTGAGGGTGATATATTCTCCTGATCTTTGTAGATACAAAAATATCTTTATTATGCTTTCATTATTAAGTAATAATTTAGCTGGGTATAAAAATTATTGATTGAAAGATATTGTCATCTAATGTCAACTATACTACAACATAGTATTCTGGCATTTATCTTATGGGAAAAAAAATATTTGGTCCATTGCAATGGCTCTGCTACTATTAGCTGTGTGACCTTGGGTATATTACTTAGTCTATCTATCTTAGTGTTCTCTTTAAAATAGGGAATAATAGTAAAAACACTCGCCTCATAGAGTAGCTCAGAGGGTGTCTTAAAATTTGAGTTAATGCTTGTAAAATATTTATAATATTACTTGGCACTTTATAAGCTCCATATAAATATTTGCTGTTAATATTATTATTTTAATTACCATATTAATTGTGATTTTCTGTAGGTGATTTGTCTTTTCTTGCTGGTAACTTTTAAGAATGTTTTATTATTCTTCATATTGTCATGCAAGAACCTACACCAATAAGGACTTGCTCAGCTAATAGCAACAAAATTAATTAGTGATGGCAATATAAGGGCAGAGGTGTTGCAGGACACATTTCTTGTTCTTTAGTGAAAATAACTGTTCCAACTCGTTGGACTAACCCATAAACATAGACAGCTCCCAACTTATGATTGTTTGACTTAATTTATTTTACCATGGTGCAAAACAATAACACATTCAATAGAAGCCATACTTCGAATTTTGAATTCTGATCTTTCCCTGGGCTAATGAAGTGCCGTATGATACCCTCTCTTGTTCCTGGCCAGCAGCAGCGAGCCACAGCTCCCAGTCAGCCAAGTGATCATGAGGGTAAACAGCTGGTACTGCACTCAAAAATTACATGAGATATGTAACACTTTATTATAAAATAGGCTTTGAGTTAGATGATTTTGCCCTACTGCAGGCTAACGTAAGCATACCGAGCATATTTAAGGCAGGCTAGGCTAAGCTATGATGTTTGGTGCGTTAGGTGCATTTTTGACTTATGATATTTTCAAGTTGCAGGGGGTTTATCAGGATGTAACCCCGTGGTAGGTTGAGGAGCATCTGTATAGAACAAGATGTTGGGGAAGCTCTATCTTGAGGCTCGTGTTTGTGTTCAGCCTGCTACTCAGGTACACCAATGCAGAACAACTCAGTTATAAAGGACAATAAGATATTCTTAAAAAGGCACCACAGAGAAAAAAAATTATCTGAAAAAAGACTGTTAATAGGCATAATATTAATACTAATATTAGCAATAGCAAACATATAGAATTTATTACTTCATTTTTATCTCTAATAAATTTAAACTTACTTATTTTATAGCTTTTATTAGATTACATTTCTGTCTTGGGTGGTGAGTTCTTAGTAGATTTTATTTTCTCATCGTTTTTATAATTTTTGATTGTGTACCTTGAACAGACTTCCCCCCTACCTGCTGTGGAACTTTCACATGGCTTGACTTGTTGAAGCATTCCTACAGGGTGGATTTGCGTTTACATCTGATAGGTGCCCCAGGATTATCACTGGTATCATCACAATTTATGAGCTAATTTCTCAGATTTTTATTCCCTATATCAAGCATATACTACATTTGGAGAACAAACCACCCAACGTGCAGGCATTGGGCTTCACTTTCTCACGAGATTGCTGTTAATTTGATCTGGGTGCCTAGGATACTCTGACTCTCAACTCCTCTTCACTTCTGGCTTCCTGGGGATTTCCGCTTCTCTTTTACTAGTTCTGCCATGAATTCAAGTTTTAAAATATGTTTTTTCCAGCATATCTAGAGATTTATGGTAGGGGAGTTTTAGATTTCTAACTCCATCTTTTTGACAGAAGTTCTCATTTCCCAGTCAAAGAATTCCAGTTTGGCTTCCATTGTTCTCATTCATTGGAAATTAGTGTTGTCAAGGTTGCAGATGACCCATGTCCTCAAGCCAACAGTCATCTCCCTTGGCTTCTTCACGGCATTAGGCACAGTGGTCTTATTGCCTTCTAATTACACTTTCTCCTCTTTGCTTCAGTGATACTACCCTCTGGATATTCCATTTACTTCATTGGCTTCAATTTATCAGTTTCTTTTTCTGTGTTTTTACACTCTCTTCTGGCATTAGGCACAGTGGTCTTATTGCCTTCTAATTACACTTTCTCCTCTTTGCTTCAGTGATACTACCCTCTGGATGTTCCATTTACTTCATTGGCTTCAATTTATCAGTTTCTTTTTCTGTGTTTTTACACTCTCTTCGACCTAAATGTTGGAGAGCATCAGGATTTTGTTGTAGGACTTCTCTTCTTTTCCATTTAGTCCCTTTCCCTTGGTGATCTTATCCAGAATATCTATTCCTCACTTCCAAGATGAGATCTTCAATTCTGAACTTTTTCCTAAATTCCACACTCACGTTAAGGTGTTCCGTATCTGAGATCTTCACCTGGGTACTCAAACTGCATTCAAACTCAGTGAGTCTAAAATAGAACCTGACTTCTATTTCATTCAAAAATCTGCTGTTTATTCTCCTCAGCTTTCCTTATCCCAGGAAAAAACATGGCTTTCCACTTAATTGTGTAAGCCAAAACCTTAGTAGTTATTCTTGCTTCATCTCTGTCCCTCACTTCCCATGTCCCATCTTCTAAGTTATGTCAGTATTCCCTCCCAAATATCCTCCCATCTGTTTACTTCTCTCATCTTCACAACCACCTCATTAACCCAACCCACCAACACCTCCCTTTTGCCTGCTGCATACTATTCCACTGGGGCTGCCTGCTTCTGGTCACATCCCACTACAATCCATAAACATTTGAGTTTTCCTTTTAAAATATAAATCATATTGCATTGCCCTATCATTAAACTCTCCAGTGGCTTCACACTACATTTTGAATAAAACCCAGATGCTTCACACTCATCCACAAACCCTTACATTGTTTGGCTTTTGCCTCTGATTCATCTGACACTTTGATACCTCCTTGCTCACTGTGCTCTGACTTTGCTGAACTCTCTAATCTTCACTCTCACTGGCTTATGCCCACCTCCAGGCTTTTGATCTATCTCACAGGGTAGGCTCCCCTCACCTTTCGGATCCCAGTTGAAATGTTGTCTCCTCCTGATTACCCAGTCTAAAGTAGACTGCCACTGAGACCCCCCAAGTCATGTTCTGTCATGTAACTTCTTTGTTATTTCCTCGACAGCATGTCTCATGATATAATATCTTTTATATTTTATTGATTATTGCTTTTCAGAATAACTAAGAGGAACTTTTAAAAAAAATAAACTTAATTTTTTTAGAGTAGTTTTAGGTTCACAGCAAAATTGAATGGAAAATACAGAAAGATCCCATATACCACTTTCTCCCCCAACCTCTCCTGCTATTGACATTTTGCACCACAGTGGTGCATTTGTTACAATTGATGAACCAACAGCAACACATCAACACACCATTTTCACCCAAAGTCTGTGGTTTATATTAGGGTTCACTCTTGGTGTTGTACATTTTATGGGTTTGTAAAAATGTATAGTGACATGTATCTACCATTTTGTATCATACAGATAATTTCACTGCCCTAAAAATCTTCTGTACTATGTTTACTTAATCCTTCTTCCCCCCAGCCCCTGGCAACCACTGATCTTTTCAATGCCTCCATAGTTTTGCCTTTTCTAGAATGTCATGTAGGAAGAATCATACAGTATGTAGCCTTTTTAGATTGGCTTCTTTCACTTAGTAACATGCATTTAAGTTTCCTCCATGTCTTCTCATGGCTTGATAGTTCATCTCTTTTTATTTTTATTTTTTATTTATTTATGTTTTTCCTTTTTGTCTTTTTTTCGTGACCAGTAATGGGATCGCAACCCTCAGTGTTGCGCCCGTACCGCGACCGGCAACGGGATCACAACCCTCGGTGTCACGCCCGCACCACGCTCAACCAGTGAGCGGACCGGTCTCTATATGGGATCCGAACCCTGGGCGGGAGTGCCGCCGCGCTCCCAAGTGCTGCACTCTACCCAGTGCGCCACCGGGCCGGCCCAGTTCATCTCTTTTTAGTGCTGAATAATATTCCATTATCTGGACATACCAGAGTTTATTTACCCACTCAGTGAAGGACATCTCGTTTGCTTCCATGTTTTGGCCATCATGGATAAAGCTGCTATAAATACGAGACAAAAGAGAATGGGATGATATAGTCAAAGTACTGAAAGAAAAAAACTGCCAGTCAAGAGTACTATACCCAACAAGGCTATCCTTCAGAAATGAAGGAGAAATAGTGTATTTCCCAGACAAACAAAAACTGCTGGAGTTCACCACTGCATGACTGACCCTATGAGAAATTCTCAAGAAAGTCCTTCATATGGATCCCCCTCAAAACAATAATCACAACCATGAGATAGAACAAACCCCACTGGTAGAGCAGATGTGCAAGAAAAAGAGAAATTATATTTTACCACCTCAAAAACCCAACAAACACCAAAGGCAAACAATAAAAGAGAAAGAACAGAACAAAAGGCATTTAAAACAACCATACAAAAAATCAATAAAATGGCCGGCCCGGTGG
>NW_007730679.1:93979-106963 GCF_000696425.1 Galeopterus variegatus
GGACACGAAAAAAGACAAAAAAAAGGAAAAAAAAATCAATAAAATGCCAGGAGAAAGACAATACCTCTCAGTAATAACTCTAAATGTAAATGGATTAAATTCCCCACTCAAAAGATATAGACTGGCTGAATGAATTAAAAAATAAAAAGACCCAACTATATGCTGTCCACAGGAAACTCACCTCACCTGTAAAGACTCACAGAGACTAATAGTGAAGGGGTGGAAAAAGATGTACCATGCAAATGAAAACCAAAAACAAGCAAGACTAGCTATTCTTATATCAGATAAAATAGATTTTAAGCCAAAAACTATAAAAAGAGACAAAGAAGGTCATTATATAACAATAAATCGATCTATCCAGCAAGAGGATATAACAATCATAGATATATATATATGCATTAAACATTAGAGCTCCAGATATATAAGGAAAACACTGTTAAAGAGAGATAGACTCTCAGTATTAGACAGATCATCTAGGCAACAAATCAACAGAGAAACACAGGATTTAAGCTACACCTTAGACAAATTGGACTTGGCCGATATCTATAGAACATTTCATTCAAAAACTACAGAATATATATTCATCTCATCAGCACATGGAACATTCTCCATGGTAGACCACATGTTAGGTCACAAATCAAGTCTCAGCAAATTTAAAAAGATTGAAATCATTTCAACTCTGTTTTCAGATCACAATGGTTAAAACTAGAAATCAATAATAAGCAAAAGTTTAGAAACCATATAAATACGTGGACATTAAGCAACATGCTCCTGAATGACCTATGGACAAAGGAGAAATTAAGCAGGAAATAAAAAAAATTCTTGAAACTAATGAAAATAAAGAAACACCATACCCAAACCTATGAGATACTACAAAAGCAGTACTAAGAGGGAAGTTTACTGCAATAAATGCTTACATTAAAAGGATAGAAAGATTACAAATAAAGAACCTAACACTACACCTCAAAGGACTAGAAAAACAAGAAGAATCCAAACCCAAAATTAGTAAATGGAAAGAAATAATTAAAATCAGTACAGAACTAAATTAAACAAACACCAAAACATGATACAAAAGACAAATGAAACAAAAAGTTGTTTTTTTGAGAAGATAAACAAAATTGATGAGCCATTAGCTAGTCTAACTAAAAAAAGGAGATAGAAGACCTAAATAACAAAAATCAGAAATGAAAAAGGAGACATTATAACTAATACCACAGAAATGTAAAGAATCATAAGAAACTATTACAAACAATTTTATACCAAAAATTTGAAAATTTGGAGGGAATGGATAAATTTCTGAACATATACAAACTACCAATACTAAACCAAAAAGACATAAAAAACCTGAGCAGAGCAATAACAAGCAATGAGACTGAAACAGTAATCAGCAGTCTCCCAATAAAGAAAAGCCCAGGACCACATGGTTTTACTACTGAATTGTACCAAACCTTTAAAGAGGAACTAATCAATTCTCTTAAAACTATTCCAAAAAATTGAAACAGAGGTCATTCTCCAAAACTCATTCTATGAGGTCAGCATCACCTTGACACCAAACCCAGAGAGAGATACAACAAAAAAAGAAAACTACCTGCGAATATCTCTGATGACCATAGATGCAAAAATTCTCAGCAAAATATTAGTAAGCAGAATACAGCATCACATCAAAACAATTATACATCATAATTAGGTGGCATTCATCCAGGGATGCAAGGATAGTTCAATATACATAAGTTAATAGATGTGAAACACCACATCAACAAAATCAAGGACAAAATCCCATGATTATCTGAACAGATGCAGAAAAAGCATTTGACAAAATTCAACATCCCTTCATGATAAAGACTATCAGGAAATTAGGTATAGAAGGAAAGTATCTCAACACAATAAAAGCTGTATATGACAAACCCACCACCAATATCATTCAGAATGGGGAAAAGTTGAAAGCTTTTCCATTAAGAACAGGAAAAGGAAAGGATGCCCACTCTCACCACTCCTATTTAACATAGTATTGGAAGTACTAGCCACAGAAATCAGGCAAGAGAAAGAAATAAAGGGCATTCATATTGGAAAAGATGAAGTCAATATGTCTCTTTTTGCAGATGACATGATCATGTATATAGAAAAGCCTAAAGGCTCTACAAAAAACTCTTAGAATTGATAAATGATTTCAGTAAAGTTGCAGGATACAAAATAAACATGCAAAAATCAATAGCATTTTAACTCTCCAATAATGAACTAGCAGAAAAAGAAATCAAGAAAACTAGCCCATTTATAATAGTCACCCCCAAAATAAAATACCTAGGAATCAATTTAACAAAGGAGGTGAAAGATCGCTACAATGAGAGCTTGAAATCACTGCTGAAGGAAATTAAAGAGGACACAGAGGGATGGAAAGATATTCCATGCTCTTGGATTGGTAGAATTGATATTGTGAAAGTGTCAACAAAATCCAAAGCAACCTACAGATTCAATGCAACCTCCATCAAAATACCAATGACATTCTTCACAGAAATAGAAAAAACAATCCTAAAATTCAAATGGAACAACAAAAGCCCCCAAATAGCCAAAGCAATCCTGAGCAAAAATAAATAAATAAATAAAGCTGGAGGCATTACATTACTTCAAATTATACTACAAAACTAAAGTCCCCAAACAGCATGGCAGTGGCATAGAAACAGAGATAGTAACCAATGAAACAGAATAGAGAATGCAGAAATCAGTGCACATACTTAAAGCCAACTGATCTTTGACAAAGGTATCAAGAACATACATCAGGGGAAAGACGTCCTCTTCAATACATGTTGCTGGGAAAACTGGACATCCATATGTAGAAGAATGAACCTAGACCTATACCTCTCACCATATACCAAAATCAACTCAAAATTGATTAACGACTTAAATATAAGATCTGAAACTATAAAAGTCCTAAAAGGAAACATAGAGGAAACACTTCAGGGTTTGGGACTGGGGAAGACTTTATGAATAAGACCCCAAATGCATACGTGACAATAGGAAAAATAAACAAATGGGATTATACCACACTAAAGAGCTTCTGCACAGCAAAAGAAACAACAGAGTGAAAAGACAACCTACAGAATGGGAGAAAATATTTGCAAACTATGTATCTGACAAGGGATTAACAGCCAGAATATACAAGGGACTCAAACAGCAGTAAAAAACCAATTAATCTGATTTTAAAAAATGAGCAAAAGAGCTGAATAGACATTTCTCAAAGGAAGACATACAAATGACCGATAGGTACAGGAAAATATGCTCAACATGACTAATCATCAGAAAAATACAAATCGAAACCACACTGAGCTATCATCTCACCCTAGTTAGACTGGCTATTATCAAAATGACTGAGAATGGCAATTGCTGGCAAGGATGTGGAGAAAGAGGAGCCCTTCTACACTGTTGGTGGGACTGTAAATTAGTACAGCCATTATGGTAAACAGCATGAAGCTTTCTCAAACAACTACAGTAGAACTGCCATACACTCCAGCAATCCCAATGCTTGGTACATACTCAAAGGAATGGAAATCATCATGTTAAAGGGAAACCTTCACTCCCACGTTTATTGCCATTCTGTTTACAGTAGCCAAGATATGGAACCAACCTAAATGTCCACCGACAGACAACTGGGTAAAGAAAATGTTGTATATACACATAATGGAATACTACTCAGCTGTAAAAATGAGTGATATTCTGCCATTCGCAGCCATGTATGATCTTGGAAAAAATTATGTTAAGTGAAGCAAGCCAGGCACAGAAAGAGAAATACCACATGTCCTAACTCATAAGTGGGAGCTAAGAAAGAAAGAAAGGAAGAAAGGAAGAAATAAAGAAAAAAGAAAAAAAGAAAAAAGGAAGACACAGTGAACAAAATAAAACATTGAAATTTCAGAATGAGAGAACAGAACTGTGATTCCTAGAAGAGGAAAAGGGGGAGAGGAGGTTAGGGAGAAACTGATTAATGAACACAAAGAATGAGTACATTTTGTAATGATGAACATGCTAATTATCCTGATTTGATCATCACACATTGTACACAAATACTGATAGTCAACTCTGTACCCCACAAATATGTATAATCAATTGTTTAAAAAAAAAAGTTAAATGTTGACCAGGAGGACTTAATTTGTAATTGGTAAGGTCTCCCTGCACCGCCCTCCTACCCCTCCACGTCTTATATGAGTACTTATTCTAACTGGCATAATGATTCTAGTTAAGAAGGAATAAGTGCTGTGTTTTTTTCCCAACTAGATAATGTAGATTTTTTTTCTATAGGCATATTCTGGGTGAAGAGTATGTCAAATTTCTTTGTTTTTCAGGTCTGAGTAAAGATTAAATTTTGTGGTTAAAAAAATCAGGGGTTTTCTGTGTTATCTTACAGGAAATTTGTACTTTGCATTTTAAATTTAGGTCTGTGATTTATTTTCAGTTAATTTTTATGAAAGGCGTAAGGTCTGTAAAAAGACACATCTTTTTGCATGTGGATGCCCAGTTGATCCTATGCCACTTTGAAAAGACTATCTTTACTCCATAGTATTGTCTTTGCTCCTTTATCAAAGATCACTTGCCCATATTTATGTGGTTCTACAAGGGGCATTCAAAAAGTTCATGGAAAATGCATGTTATGAAAGACCTATCCATGGATTTCACTTTTTTTTGCACTAAAACTCCTACTAACTTTTTTAACATGTCAGTACAGGATCTAGTTTTAGAGGGTATCTAGTCTATGGAGGGTAAGGCGGTTTGAAAAGAGCCCCCAACAAAGCAACATAAATTCTGCTAAAATTGAAGCAAGAACTAATATCAAATTGAAGGTGAAGCTTGGGTGGAAGAATGGTGAAATCATTGCTACTTTATGACAAATTTATGGGGACAATTCCCCAAAGAAATAAGCAGTTTATAAATAGATAACTTGTTTTAAGAAGGGACAAGACAATGTTGAAAATGAAGCCCATAGCTGTAGACCATCTGCATCAATATGTGAGGAAAAAATTAATATTGTTCATGCCCCAATTAAAGAGGACCAATGATTAATAGCAGAAACAGTAGCCAACACCATAGACATCTCAATTGAGCAAATTCCTGTTGAATGGGTGCCGAGACTATTGTGCCCAGATCAGCTGTAGACGAGAGCAGAGATTCTAACGGAAATTTTAAACAAGTGGGATCAAGACCCTGAAGAATTTCTTCAAACAATTATAACAGGAGATGAAACATGGCTTTACCAATATGACCCTGAAGACAAAGCAGAATCAAAGCCATGGCTCTAAGAGGTGGACGTGATCCAATCAAAGCAAGCGCAGGACGATCAAGAGCACAGGTCATGGCAACAATATTTTAGAATGCTTATGGGCATTTTGCTTATTGACTTTCTGGAGGGCAAAAGAACAACATCTGCTTATTATGAGAATGTTTTGAGAAAGTTAGCCAAAGCTTTAGCAGAAAAATGCTTGGGAAACTTCACCAGGGAGTCCTTGTCCAGCACGACAATGCTCCTGTTCATTCCTCTCGTCAAACAAGGACAATTGTGCAGGAGTCCTGATTTGGCTCCTTCTGACTTCTTTTTGTTTCCTAATCTTAAAAAAAAATCTTTAAAGGGCACCCATTTTTCTTCAGGTGTTAATGTAAAAAAGACTGCATTGATGTGGTTAAATTCTCAGGACCCTCAAATCTTTAGGAACAGACTAAATGGCTAGTATCACTTATACAAAAGTGTCTTAAACTTGTTGGAGCTTATGTTGAGAAACAGAGCTTTTATTTTTATTTTTATCTTTTAATTCCATTTCTTCCATGAACTTTTTGAAGTACCTTCATATTTCTGGGCTATGTACTCTGTTCCATTGACCTATTTGTCTATTCTTTTGCTGATACCACACTGTCTTGATTATTGCTGCTTTATAGTATGTTTTGAAGTCAGGTAGTGTTAGTCCTGCAAATTTGTTCTTCCCCTTCAATACTTAGTTGGCTATTCTGGGTCTTCTGCCTCTCCATATGAACTTCAGAATTTGTTTGTTGATATCTATGAATTAACTGCAGGGATTGAATCTATTCATCAACTTGGGAAAAACTGACATTTTGACAATATCAAGTCTTCTTATCCACGAATGTGAAGTATCTCTTCATTTCTTTAGTTCTTTGATATCTTTCATCAGAGTTTTGAAAATTTTCTCATATAGATATTGTACATATTTTGTTAGATTTATACATAGTTATTTTATTTTTTGGAGTGCTAATATAAATGGTAATGTGGCTTTAATCTCAAATTCCATTTATTCATTGCTAGTATATTGGAAAGTGATGGACTTTTGTATATTACCTTTATATCCTGGAACTTTGCTATAATTGCTTATTAGTTCTACAATTGTTTTTCAGATTTTCTGCATAAATAGTCATGTCATTTGTGAACAAATACAGTTTTATTTTTTTCTCCCCAATCTATATATCTTTTCTTTTCTTGTCTTGCCTCGTCTTGTCTTGTCTTAGTGCACTAGCCAGGACTTTCAGTATGACGTTGAAAAGTAGTGTTGAGAGGGAACATCTTTGCCTTATTCTTGATAGAAAGAAAACTTCAAGCTTCTCATTATTAAGTCTGATGTAGGTTATCAGTAGGTTTTTGTAGAGGTTCTTTATGAAGCTGGGGAGGCTCCCCTCTATTCTTAATTTGCTGAGATTTTTAAAAAAATCATGAATGAAGGTTGAATTTTGTCAAATGATTTTTCTGCATCTGTTGACACGATCATGTGATTTTTCTTCTTTGGCCTGCTGATATGATGGATTACATTAGCTGGTTTTTGAATGTTCAACCAGCCTTGCATGTCTGGGATAAGTCCCACTTGGTCATGGTGTATAATTTTTTTCATATATTCTAGGTTGGTGGCTTTTTTTTCTAAACACTTTCAGTATTTCACTTCACTCTCCACTTGCTTACATGATGTCTGAGAAGCCCGATGTAATTATTATTATTACTCCTCTATAGCAAATGTGGTTTTTCCCTCTGGCTTCTTTAAAGACTTTTTCTTTATCTTTAGTTTGAATATGATATGCCTAGGTGTAGTTCTCTTTCTTTCTTCCTTTCTTTCTTTCAGCATTTATCCTGCTTGGTGTTCTCTGAGCTTCCTTGATCTGTGGTTTGGTGTCTGACCTTAGTTTGGGGGAAATTCTCTTCATTATTGCCTCAGATATTGCTTCTGTTCCTTTCTTTTTTGGTTCTTCTTCTGATATTCCTATTATGTGTATGTTACACCTTTTGTAGTTATTCCACAATTCTTGGACATTCTGTTCTCTTCTTATTGGTCTTTTCTCTTTTTGCTTTTCAGTTTTGGAAGTTTCTGTTGACATATCCTCAAAGTCAGAGATTCTTTCCTCAGCTATGTGCAGTCTACTAATGAGGCCATCAAAGGAATTCTTCATTTATGCTACACTGTTTTTGATCTCTAGCATTTCTGTTTGATATTTTCTTAGTATTTTCATCTCTGTGCTTACAATACCCATCCTTGTATGTTATCTACTTTTCCCATTAGAACCCTTAGTATATTAATCATAGTTTAAAAAAGTTCTTGGTCTGATAATTCCAACATTCCTTCCATAGCTGACTCTGTTTCTGTGCTTGTTCAGTCTCTTCAAACTATGGTTTTTGTGTTTTAGTGGGCCTTGTAATAGGCCTTTAGAATTGTACTGTGTTGGGGGAGGGGAAGCATTCTCTAGTCCTACGATTAGGCCTCAGTCTTTTGGTGAGCCCATGCCCCTGAGCTGGGAACNTCCCACTTGGTCATGGTGTATAATTTTTTTCATATATTCTAGGTTGGTGGCTTTTTTTTCTCTGAACTTTCAGTATTTCACTTCACTCTCGACTTGCTTACATGATGTCTGAGAAGCCCGATGTAATTATTATTATTACTCCTCTATAGCAAAAAACACTTTCAGTATTTCACTTCACTCTCCACTTGCTTACATGATGTCTGAGAAGCCCGATGTAATTATTATTATTACTCCTCTATAGCAAATGTGGTTTTTCCCTCTGGCTTCTTTAAAGACTTTTTCTTTATCTTTAGTTTGAATATGATATGCCTAGGTGTAGTTCTCTTTCTTTCTTCCTTTCTTTCTTTCAGCATTTATCCTGCTTGGTGTTCTCTGAGCTTCCTTGATCTGTGGTTTGGTGTCTGACCTTAGTTTGGGGGAAATTCTCTTCATTATTGCCTCAGATATTGCTTCTGTTCCTTTCTTTTTTGGTTCTTCTTCTGATATTCCTATTATGTGTATGTTACACCTTTTGTAGTTATTCCACAATTCTTGGACATTCTGTTCTCTTCTTATTGGTCTTTTCTTTTTTTGCTTTTCAGTTTTGGAAGTTTCTGTTGACATATCCTCAAAGTCAGAGATTCTTTCCTCAGCTATGTGCAGTCTACTAATGAGGCCATCAAAGGAATTCTTCATTTATGCTACACTGTTTTTGATCTCTAGCATTTCTGTTTGATATTTTCTTAGTATTTTCATCTCTGTGCTTACAATACCCATCCTTGTATGTTATCTACTTTTCCCATTAGAACCCTTAGTATATTAATCATAGTTTAAAAAAGTTCTTGGTCTGATAATTCCAACATTCCTTCCATAGCTGACTCTGTTTCTGTGCTTGTTCAGTCTCTTCAAACTATGGTTTTTGTGTTTTAGTGGGCCTTGTAATAGGCCTTTAGAATTGTACTGTGTTGGGGGAGGGGAAGCATTCTCTAGTCCTACGATTAGGCCTCAGTCTTTTGGTGAGCCCATGCCCCTGAGCTGGGAACTTCTCCAGTGCTTATCAGCTTTTTCCCCGTTAGGTGGGACAGGATGGCTACAGAGAGCTAGATTTGGGTATTTCTCTTCCCCCAGGTAGGTTAGGCTCTGATAGACCCCCAGGAGATTAGGCTCTGGTAAAATAATTTCTTTTGAGGACAGGGCTTGATTAGAGAAGAGCAGAATAGTTTGGCATATTTCAAAATGGTTACTTTTACCTTCCTTCTGCTGAAGCACAATGTGTGTTTTCTTCGATATTTATTGTGAAGACTTGGTAGGGCTCCTGGAGGTAAAACTCACAAAAGTGTGGACCTCCCATGACTAGTTTCCACTGGAGTTTTTAACACTGAGACTACAGCAATTCATCTATTACAGATCAGGTATTCATACTTGCGGCACTGCTTTCCATGGAAGTTTCAGCACGTGGATTTTTTCTCTGATAAGTTGTGATTCTCTGAATCTGCCTGGCTGTCTCTCCAATTATGGGGGCAGGGGTTTGCCCTGTGATCTCATATTTCTGACGGATCTAAGAAGAGTTGTTGATTTTTCAGTATGTTGAGGGTTTTACTTGCTGTTAGGACAGAGTGGTGACTTCTAGAATCCTGATAAGCTGGACTGGAAACTAGAACTAACTTTTCATTACTCCTTTTCTTCAGTGAAAAGCCATTATCTCTCAGCTCCAAGGCCACCCATCTACCTCTGCCTTGCGTCGCTGTGGCTGGGACCGAGTACACCCCATTTCTGCTTTGCTGGTTGGTCCTTGTGAGGCTTTACCAATGGGGGGCGAGGGGTGGCGCTAGACGGAGACTAGAAGGCTGGAGGAGGGAGAGGGGACTTGCTCCTCCCGTGTGCTTCTTGTTCCTGTCTGAAACTTCATAGTCTTCATTAAGATGCTTATTATTTCTTGCTGTTTGTGAACCTCCCTGCTTCCAGGCCCTCTTCAGTTGTTTCTTTTAAGGCCAGAGATTCAATATGAGAGGGATTGAGAGGCCAAGGGACTTATGGGGAAACATGACAAAGAGTTTTCTTCTTCTTACAGCAACTACAATTATTACCAAAATCTACTATTTATTGAGTGTCTAAGAGGAGCTAGGTATTTAAAAAAAATATTATCTTATTTAATCCACACAACAGTTCTACAAGGTAATTGCTATTATTGTCATTTACGCATGAGAAAAGAGAATCATGAAAGTAAAAGAACTTGCTCAAGGCTTCATACTTGGCATAAGTGAAAGGGTTCAGGTTTAAGCTCAGGTCTGTAGGGTAATAACACAGAGATGTGCTTATAAATTACTTCACTACAGATATACACAGTCATAAAGAGATTAGAATGTCACAGGGATTTTGAGAATTTTTTATGGTTTGAAAAATTTCAAGGGTAATGTATTTTGTTGAAGACAAGGTAGGACCACCTTGTCAGATGGAGGAAATGCGTCCTCGAAGGTAGGGATCTATTGTTGGACGGGAAATGATGAGACTGGTTCAGTCTCAATATTCGGCATTAGTCTATGATACATACTTACAAAATTGATCAGCCCATTTGGATACCCATAGGTTTTGTCACTGACAAGCTATTCTGAAGTGAGGATTAAAATGGTGTCATTTCCAATATTTCACTCAGCCCTGAACATGATTTAAAATGCTTATTACTTACTAGGCTGTTTTAGATTGTCTGTGCACAATACTCCTTCATGCCTTTTATCTTATTTTGGAAAATTTGGCTTGGCTTTCTTTAGGAGGTGGATATGATCATCCAGGAAGCTTCTCAGACGTGATAGTGCACAAATTTAATATATATAAGTTTATTATCTCCTGAAGGCAAAGAGCTTAAGGCAGGGGAGATGTATTCAATAAATGACAATGGAAACTTTTTGAGAAACTTAATGTGGGAAAAAAACTCCACAGAGTAACAAGGAAACATTTGATTTCAAGATATTATTTGCAATATTAAATTGTGCCAATAGATGGAGAAGTTGTTCCATACAAATAAGAAGGCTTGCCTTCTCTTATGAAGAATAAAGCAATTCAGGTTTCTGGCAAGTTGAAAATGGATTTCCTTAATAAAAATGTAAAGCAGGAAAACTGGGTTACTTATAAATTTTAACAAGAAATAATGTTAACAGAGGACAAGAATTTCACTAATTTCAATTAAGTGTACATGGAAGCTTTATTGCTTGTACTGTTTTTGAAATTTGGTCATAGCACTTTTAGATCTGTACATATGAATGTATGTATGTGTGTATTTATACCTGGCCATGTACAAAAAAGGTTTCAAATAATGTACAAAATTTCATAGGATGAAAAAATAAAGCATAACTAAATAAAAAATGTAGAGCAAGACAACAGAATGAAATTGATCTACAAATCTGTTCTGGAGCTTCTTAGCAGTCATTCCAAGTAGGAAACAGGATCAGTTGGATGGCTCAGTGTCCATAACATAAATCAGGCAAGGGACTTGGCGAGGTACAATAATTTGTAGTTCTAACACCAGGAATTATATCCTTCGAGAACTCATGAAGGAGATACTGTGTCATGCAATACATGGAATCTTTACATTAAGTGCAATGCTACTTTTCACATCACTGCTTCTTACAGTGTCAGCCGGTGGTGGGTAACACCACAACGCTATTCCATTAAAAGAGTTTGAGATGTAGAGGGCAGGGTGAACACCATGCACCCCAAAACAGTTTCTTGCAATGTAGCTTTCTGATTGTCTGAATTAATTGGACGATACAATTTAGAATCCATCAGTTCTCCATAAGTATTATTTCTCTAACCGAGGGTTGCTGTGAGGATTAAATAACATTGCAGGCAGAATGCTTAGCTCCGAGCCTGGCAGATAGTGATGCCTTGATGAAAGCCTCCACGCCCAGCCTGAACAGTTCACCACCCTCAGCCCAAGTTCACATGATACCTGCTGCGGCTGATCCATGTGGATATCTGTGTGGTCTGGTAACTGCAGTGGAGTATTTTTCAAGGTTTGCTCCTTTATCCTGTACTGGATCTCCAAGGCTGCTATGTCCTGTGGTCCCTCAGCCCAAGTTCACATGATACCTGCTGCGGCTGATCCATGTGGATATCTGTGTGGTCTGGTAACTGCAGTGGTGTATTTTTCAAGGTTTGCTCCTTTATCCTGTACTGGATCTCCAAGGCTGCTATGTCCTGTGGTGCTTCTAGACTCTCTCTTGACATCTTCTCTTGCTTGCTCTTTTGCTTGCTTTGTTGGGATTTTCACTGTCTCTGATGTTTCAGAGAATACAGCTGCTCTAGACCCTGAAACTTAAGCCAGGCTTTCACTGTCCCAACCTGTCTGGATTACTGCTACCCAGGTCAGGTTTCCCTCTCTTTCCAGGAAGGAAGATCAGATGACATCCATAGGATTTTCTGTCTTTATTCTTGATCAGCTTCCCCTAACTTCTGTGAGTTTGTGACACATCTATAAATTTTTCAGAACAGCTTCTGAAACTGGAAGCTGGTTTGAGAAAATTTCTCCAGCTCTATCCAGCCACCACTTGGTTTATTCACATCCATACTCTCTGCCTTCGAACACAAAATTATTGCAACCCCAAGCTGGAAGTGACCAGAGGTCACTGAATCCACCCACGCAATCACACACTCAAATTCTTCCCCCACCAACATCTAACCTCCCTCCTCTCTCCATTGTATTGATTGTAAATTCTACCAAAAAGAATATTGCAAGCATTTTGCATTCTATAGCCCGAGGATATGCTAAGCGTGTATTTTTGGCTCTATTTCTGCACACTGGTTGAGAGAATGTGCCCTGAATTCTGTTTTCTTTCCATTAACCTTTTTCTGAGAAATAACTGACCCTGAATGTTGGAGCTGCAAATGGATTCTTTTAACAAGTATCCTGTCAGGATGCAACCTCTGTGTATTATGTGGCTTTTAGTCTGCAAATTCTTCCTCTCAGTGCATCGATTCCCTTAAGAAGTATTTATCTGAGTGACTTTCCCTGTATGAGGATTTTAGGAATATTTCTATCTCTGCTGTTTTAGGAAACCTACATTCAGAAGGATTTACAGTTCACCTATTTTTGTAGCTTGCAGTAGCTATTTAAAACCTTGCCTCTCACTCTTACCTGCTTGAGATCTTCCCAAATCAATGATTCTTCTGATTTTTTCATAGATTTTGTCTTAATCCTGTACACTTGGTCTTAAGTGAGGTATTTGTACCCTGACG
>NW_007730679.1:107593-108742 GCF_000696425.1 Galeopterus variegatus
CTATTTAAAACCTTGCCTCTCACTCTTACCTGCTTGAGATCTTCCCAAATCAATGATTCTTCTGATTTTTTCATAGATTTTGTCTTAATCCTGTACACTTGGTCTTAAGTGAGGTATTTGTACCCTGACGAATTTTGCATGTTCCTGTCATCCTTGAGAAAATCACGCAAAGTTCTTCCCTAGCTCAGCGCAAAGTGGAGTTGTGCCACTATTATTTAGCCTTGATTTAGGGACTGTGTACTGAAGCAAAGTAGCAACACAATTTTGATCTTATATTATTCAAATGGGACCTGTGCTGTCCACTGCAACATTAACATCTATGAAGTAGCTCCCAGTGTTACCATCAGGTCAGCATTAGATATCTTCTACAGAGTAAACTCTGTGTGGAGCCACAACATGTCATCTTGGATCATTCCTCGTTTTCAGGTGATGCTGCCAACAATTCAGGACCCTAAAACAGCAGGCCTGTGGAGACTGGCCTCATGGGGGCTGTTTAGTTCTCTCTATTCTCTATTTTCTATTTTTCTCTTTATTTTTTTATTGGTTATGAATATTCATGAGATGCAAAGCTAATTGTCACCATTTGTGCCCAAGATGTGATGGCCAGATCCATACTGGCAACATGCCCATTACCACAAATTGAGATTATACCCCGTGTCACCCACCCGATTATCCCTGACCTCCCTCCCTCCCCATCTCCCTTTCCCCCACTCCAGTTTGTATCCCTGGGTAGGCTCTCTCCCTCTGCAAGCCCAATGCACTACTGTGGTCTCTCTTTCCTTCCATCTTTCTCTCTTAGCTCTCACTTATGAGTGAGTACATGCCATATTTATCCCTTTGTGCTTTGCTTCTTTCACTCAACATAAGTTTCTCCAAGCTCATCCATGTTGTTGCAAATGGGAGAATTTCACTTTTTTTTATGTTGTAGCAAAAAAAAAAAAAAGATGTGTATGTGTGTGTAAATTGGGGGATGGCAGGAAGGCAGGGTGCAGAGGAGAGACAGGAGAAGTGGGAGGCACTGGGAATATAATCAAAGCAAAAAGCAGGTGCTCCTAAAGCCTTGCTGGGGAGTCAGCCCAGGTAGCAACCAGAATTGCATCTCACACTGCCCCAGCTCACTTTCTAAACAGCTGTCAATGTCCTGACTCC
>NW_007730679.1:108894-111416 GCF_000696425.1 Galeopterus variegatus
CAGAATTGCATCTCACACTGCCCCAGCTCACTTTCTAAACAGCTGTCAATGTCCTGACTCCTAAATCTCAGTTACTGGTGATAACTGAAATGAGGCAGCTTGGTTTCTAGGTAGCAGGTTGGCCTACAGTGAAATGTCTCAGGAATTCCTTGGCCTTTGTCATAAAGTTAGGCTGAATTGACTCCAGATGGTACCTGTGGGGATACATTGTAATCTTTTTGCACAAATTTCTTGTATTTGCATTTGTGGGTTATAATATGTGTTGCGAAGCACATGCTGATTGAGAGGCTCTAGGAAAGACCTTCTAGCACAATAACATCACATTGGCTTTGGTTGCATTGGGGACAAATGAGAGCTGAAAATCTCCAAGGAAGAACGCAGATTGAAAGTCCTGGAGATGGCTTTAAATTGGTCAGGATAATATGTGCTTGTGTGTGGCAGCAGCTGGCAGTTCATCCAGATAGAATAATTCTCCACTCTCCTTTTATTATTTGGAGTGGAGTTTGTCAATTTTGGTGTCACTGGCTCCTCCATATACCAGGAGCAACTTTGAATGAGTATGTTAGACCAAAGGAAAAAAGAAGAGGACCTATTATTACAGAGTGATGTCTATAGAAAATGAAGCTGAGAAATTGCTCGTTGGTGGAGGGGATTGGGGCAGATGAGACAGACGTGCAGTGAACAGAGAACCAAAGAAAGGAGAACAGTGTCCTACAGAGACAAGCAGAAGTGAAAATGGACTGAGAAAGAAGAGAAATGGAAGAAAAAGAATTCAAAACAAGAGACAAAAAGCAGGAAAGAATGAGATCAAACACCTCCAAATAGAAAGAAAATGTGGCGAATGCAATTTCTGGTCCTGGCAAGACTGAGGTAGTGGCCATGGACTGTTAAAAATGATGCACAGGGTACAGTGCACAGAGAACAGTGCTGTGCGTCTCCCTCATGCATATGAAACTGGGTCAGGGTCCAACACCAGAGGCAAGCAGGGCAGCCAAGAAGCAGGAGGCTGTCGTGGGAACCCGAAGGCTGTGGGCAGGCACCACTGCTGTGCCCTGGCAGAGGTGGTCCTGGCAGAGCTTCCTGGGTGCCGTTTTCACAGGGCCCAGGCCAGCCTGGTTTGTGGGGATCTGAAAAGGTGACCAAAGCCGTGTTCTGTCTGCTTCGTAGGAGGATGGTGTAGGGGAGGAGGAGAAGGAAAGGAGAGGCAGAAGAGAGGCATCATCTAGCTAGCTGATCTCTACACCTCTGTCTCATTTATAAAAATGTAAAATCTAATAGCATCTAACTCAGAGTCCTTGTGAAGACCGAGAGAGAGAATATAGCAGGTCTCCTGGCTCAAGAAATGTTAGCTATTTTTAGTACCTATACGATCTCTACACCTCTGTCTCATTTATAAAAATGTAAAATCTAATAGCATCTAACTCAGAGTCCTTGTGAAGACTGAGAGAGAGAATATAGCAGGTCTCCTGGCTCAAGAAATGTTAGCTATTTTTAGTACCTATACACGTGGTCTTTAAAAATGTACAAAATGTTATTAAGATAGCAGTTTTTACTAAGTAAAAACATCCATTACACAATAGTACTTATAACCTAAAATACACCCCCGCCCTGGGAAAGGAGGAATTGCACTAAAATCTTCAGAGTGACTACTTTTGGAGAGTGGATTTTTGCTATTTTATTTTTCTTCCTATGCTTGTTTGTATTTCTACAGTGAACATGGGTTACTTTTAATAAGAAAACACATTATTCTTTAAAAAGCTGAAAGAATCAATCCCAACGAGGTCTGTTATCAGTCCTCTTTCTCCCCTCTCCCCAGATGTGGGTGCTGTGGATTGATGGAATTGTGTTCTCCAAAGTCCGTACATCAGAAGCTTGATTCCCACTTTAACTGCTGAGGGTGGGAAATTCTATTATGGTAATTAAAGGTGGGGCCTTGAAGAGGTGATTAAGGTGATGGTTTAAGGGTGTGTGTGGACATAGTTCTGAGGGCTTTAAAAGGAGAGCACATGAGGAGCTCTCTCTCTCTCTATTCCACCATTGTCAATGCACGAGACCCCTGCATTGCTGTAAAACCACCACCAAAGAAGACCCTCACCAGATGTGTTCCCTGAGCTTTGGACTTCCCAGCCTCTGAAACTGTAAGCAATACATTTCATTTTCTTATGAGTTATCCAGTTCCAGGTGTTTTGTCATAAGCAACAGGAGTGGACTAATGGAGTGGGTTAATTTTAGCTGGGCGCTTTGATGGCCACCCTGCTCGTGCCTTTCTGCCCAGAGAGGGAAGTGTGCTTGCATTCTGGGTGGGAGCTGGGAGAAGTTGCTCTGCTCTGTGCTTCTCACTGGGCTTTTAGACAGGCCCCTGAAGTTTATAACAAAAGACTTTTATTTGCTCACAACTGTGCTGGTTAAAGGAGCCAGAACTACAGGCAGGCTTGGATCCGTCCTGACTCCCCAAGATCTGCAATTGGAAGCCTAATTATTTGGAGAGCTGTCTCTTTGCACATGCTTTATTAATCTGTGGG
>NW_007730679.1:113019-114382 GCF_000696425.1 Galeopterus variegatus
CTTAGACTATATATTTGGTGTGAAAATATATAATTAATGTCTTAGAGCATGTAGCAGGATCCTTGACAGGATCAAGGAAGGTATTTTGGAGGAACTGACTTCTAACTCAAGATCTGAGGCTGAGTGGATGTAACAAGAAGAGATGGGGAGAGACTAGTGTTCCAAGCAGAGGGATCAGCCTCAGCAACACTTCATAATTCCCTTCTATTGTGCATATATATTTGGAAAGTCATAAGTGAGAATTTCCCTTATAAAAATAAATTTAGAAGATGGATATTAACAGATCTCTTATCAAGTGAGAGTTCATTTATCTTCTTCTTGTGAGACTTGCCAATTTGGCTCTGTGTTACAGCTACTTTTTAAAATTAAATTAATTGATTATGAATATTCATGAGATACAAAGCTGATTATCCCCCCTCCTGTCCATGATGNACCTGGGGGCAGCAGGGAATGCCTGAAAGCAAGCTTTTGTCAGTAGAGTGATGCTTTCCCTGGGCTCTGTTTGGAAATTGAAGATGTCATGTTGTGTTTCCATTTCCTCTCTGCTAGAATCCAGTGATTAGCGTTGTATGAGGTAGTGGGATCTGGTGGTGACAATGGTTTTGAGGAGCAGGAATGAGGATGGGGTCTGAGAAGGTGGAGAGTGGTGATGTGGTATCTAGTTAAGTTGCCACAGTCCAGTTGGAAATTAATGATAGAAGCAAAGAAAGAGTTTAGTGTTAGATGTCTGTGCCTGTAAATTGCTCTCCACATCAGCTTAAGCACTGCTTCATATTTTGATCTGCTTTGGCATGTTTTGATTTTTGGTCAGGGATTCAGTCTTGTCAATGTTGCCAGAGGCTGTGTTTGTAATGGAGCTATCACACGCAGTGACAGGCTTGCAGTAAAAGCAATCTTCATTGATACAGATCAAACGGGAGCATTTCCATTGAAAAGTGCAGCACTGATTGCTTTTTGCATCCCAGTAGTAACTGCTGAGGCATGGCTGTCTGTGTGTGTAGGATACCCAGTGATGCTGGTGGGTGTCAGACCCAATGTCCCAGGGTAGCCCAGTTCTTAGGTGAAGAGGCAGCCTATCTGAGGAAGCTTCCAGAGCAGGAGTCCAGGAGTGGGGATACAGAATCCTGAATACTCCCTGAATACGGAGCCTGAGTACTGGGCATGACTCTGATTCATTGTCAGAAACTGACAACTGAAAGCTGAAGCACAGGGATTATTCATTCCCTTTATTCCTCATTCTTCTTCTGGCTACTGCCAAGTTCTCTTGTGGCTCCTGGAAGGCAGAAGGCAGGGAGGGAGGAGAGGAAATTCAAGGCATGGATTCCCCCCTTCTGTATTAGCGGTTCTATTAAAAGGTATTGTG
>NW_007730679.1:115977-117652 GCF_000696425.1 Galeopterus variegatus
GATACAAAGCTGATTATCCCCCCTCCTGTCCATGATGTGGGGGCCAGATTCATACTTGGGGTATATCCACTACCAGAAATTACTTTTGTACCCTTTGTCTCCTCTCCATTATCCCCCAACCTCCCTCCCCTTTCCCCTCTCACCTCAACTCCAATTTGTAGCCCTAGGAATGTTCCCTCCCTCTGTTGGATCAGGGCACTACTGTGGTCTTTCCCTCCTGCCTTCCTTTCTCTCTTAGCTCCCACATATGAGTGTGCACATGTGGTAATTTATCCCTCTGTGCTTTGCTCATTTCACTCAACATAAGTTTTTCCAGGTTCACCCATGTCATTGCAAATGGGAGTATTTCATTTTTTTTTTTTAATGGCAGAGTAGTATTCCATAGTATATATATACCACAGTTTCCTATCCAATCATCTATTGATGGCCATTTAGGTTGGTTCCATATCTTGGCTATTGTAAACAGAGCTGCAGTAAACACGGGAGTGCAGGTATCCCTTCGACATGATGATTTCCATTCCTCTGGAAATATACCCAGAAGAGGAATTGCTGGATCATATGGAAGATCTATCTGTAGTTGTTTGAGAAGCCTCCAAACTGCTTTCCAAAGTGGTTGTACTAATTTACAGTCCTACCAACAGTGCAGTAGCGTTCCCTTCTCTCCACACCCTCGCAAGCATTGGTTATTCACTGTCTTTTTGATTCTAGCCAGTCTAACTGGAGTAATGTGGTATCTCAATGTGGTTTTAATTTGCATTTGCCTGATGACTAGTGATGTTGGGCATTTTTTCATATATCTGTTGGCCATTTATATGTTTTCCTTTGAAAAATGTCTGTTCAGCTCCTTTGCTCATTTTTTAATTGGGTCATTTATTTTTTTACTGTGTAATTGCTTGAGTTCTATGTGTATTCTGGATATTAGTCCCTTATTGGATGCATAGTTGGCAAAATTTTTCTCCCACTCTGTAGGTTGTCTTTTCACTCTGTTGATTNTTCTGCATATTGATATCCAGTTTTCCCAGCACAACTTGTTGAAGAGGCAATCTTTTCCCCATTGTAGATTTTTGTTGCCTTTGTCTAATATCAGATGGCTGTATACCTCAGGAGTGATTTCTGGGTTCACTATTCTACTCCACTGGTCTGAATGTCTATTTTTATACGAGTATCATGCTGTTTTGGTTACAACAGCTTTGCAGTGTAATTTGAAGTCAGGCAGAGTTATTCCTGCGGCTTTGTTTTTTTTTTTTTTGCTCAGGATTGCTTTGGCTATTTGGGGTCTTTTGTTTTTCCATGTGAAAGGTAAGATTGTTTTTTCCATTTTGGTGAAGAATGTCATTGGTATTTTTATGGGGATTGCATTGAATCTGTAGATCACTTTGGGAAGTACTGACATTTTCACAATGTTAATTCTTCCAATCCAAGAGCATGGAATATCTTTCCATCTTTTTGTGTCTTCTTTAATTTCTTTCAGAAGTGGTTTGTAATTCTCATTGTAGAGGTCTTTCACCTCTTTGGTTAAATTGATCTCTAGGTATCATACTTTTTTGGTGACAATTGTATGTGGGCTTATTTTCTTTATTTCTCTCTCTGTTAATTCATTATTTGAGTATATAGATGCTACTGATTTGGGGGCATTTATTTTGTATCCTGCAACATTACTGAAGTTATTAACCAG
>NW_007730679.1:117680-118406 GCF_000696425.1 Galeopterus variegatus
CTTGTCTTGTTCCTGTCCTTAAGGGGAAGGCTTTCAATTTTTCCCCATTCAGAATAATACTGGTCATGGGCTTGTCATAAATGGCTTTTATTGTATTAAGATATTTTCCTTCTATACCTAATTTGTTGAGAGTCTTTATCATGAAGGAATGTTGAATACCTGCAATGCAAGGAGAAGGTCACAGAAGGCAAAAACATAGCAAGTGCTACAGAAGGAAAATCTCACCCCATCAGGGAAAATGTAGAAACCTTCACAGAGGAGCTAACACTGGAGCCAGATTCAGAGCCTTGGATGTCAGAAATAACTTCTTGTTTTGAACTTAAATGAGCCTTCTTCTACATCCCTTCACCTACCCTTTTCTCATTTGATCCTTTGAAGCTAATAAATGAGAAAACCAGTCCTCTATGCAAGTATTTCTCAGCTCACATGATACTGTTTGCATTCACTGCTGTGGACATTTATCTTGAAGGAGGGAAGAGTAAAAGAAAAGATAATTGGTTGAGCTTCAGCCACTGTCGATGAAGAAGAGGTCGAAGGAGAGAGAGTGGGCACTGGGAGAAAACTTGAGGAAGCATGAATGTATCCTCTATCCCTAAGCATAAACATCTAAGTTTACATTAAAAACAAAGGTCTGGACAAGAACTTTAACAATCTGTTTTTCTATGATGAAATGAAGCAAAAGTGAGTTGCAGCAACTGAGTTTTTTTGAAATTGCATGAGTTTAAA
>NW_007730679.1:118753-124531 GCF_000696425.1 Galeopterus variegatus
AAGAAAAGATAATTGGTTGAGCTTCAGCCACTGTCGATGAAGAAGAGGTCGAAGGAGAGAGTGGGCACTGGGAGAAAACTTGAGGAAGCATGAATGTATCCTCTATTCCTAAGCATAAACATCTAAGTTTACATTAAAAACAAAGGTCTGGACAAGAACTTTAACAACCTGTTTTTCTACTATGAAATGAAGCAAAAGTGAGTTGCAGCAACTGAGTTTTTTTGAAATTGCATGAGTTTAAACTGCTGCACTCAACACTTACCCAGAAACCCTACGCATGCAACCACTGCTGTTGACTAGTAGTGTTTCCTTTGTTCCCTAGGTTTTCATTGTTTGCTCCTCTCCAGTTTAAGAAAAGTTCCAGCTGAACTAGCAGGTGCGCAGACACTCACCCCTGCAGACTACTCATGCTAGGCAGCCACGACGGTGTTGTCGTCCCATGTCTGCAGAGGTGTGTAGATGCACAGGAGCCCATTTATTTCTCATTGACTTTGAATGCTGATAAATCTACTAAGTAAAAATGAAGGGACTGAAGAGAGGTACACTTCCAGAATGGCGGAGTAAGAACCTCCAAAGATCTATTCCTCCTTATAAGCAACAAGAACACTGGCAAAAAAAAAAAAAAAAAAAAAGAAAAGAAAAAAGAAAAGTTAAAATTAACTTATTTAGAACTCTACAAATTAACTGAAGGTTTGGAATGATCCAAGGAGTATTTATTCAAGAAAAGTGGCTACATTTCAGTTAAAAAGTGAAGTTTGTGGTGTTTGAATTTATCCTATTCATTCTCCCCAGTTCTGCAGTAACCTTGAAAATAGGCTGCCTCAGTAATCATGAACACAAGCAGCTTAGCAGCCACTGGAAAAAACAGAACAGGTTTGGAGCTCTCTTAAAAGCATAGAGAATTGCCACTATTTCACCCATGTGGAAGTTCTCTGAAAAAGCCCCATTCACATGGCTTCTCTTTATTCAACCAGACCCACCACTCACTAAGGAAAAACCATATTCTCAGAGCATTTGTCAAAACAGTCAGCAGCAACTGTTTAACATCATAACTGCCAAAAGTTGCAAAACCAACTGCATCAAAGAAGAAAATGGCCAAAAAACTTAAGACTAAAATCTGGGAATAAAATGTCCACAGGGAGTGTTTAAAAGCTATAATATATTCCTGAGGATCTAGAAAGTCACACATACAGGCAGGTCTGTGTGAATCTCAGGAAATACCTGAGAGGACTCTAATCTTCCCTTTCTGGCTGACTGTGAGGCTCTGAGCAAGCACACAGTGAAAGTTAAGGCAGAGTTGTAAACTGCCTGAGCACTGAAAGTGTACCCCAATACATACACAGAACACCTTGGCAAACGGGGGAAGATTTATTGCTCAAGAAATTTAAGGGAATCTCTGCCCAATTATATAGCTGGCCACTAAGATAATCACATAGAGACTTCAGTGTCACATAAAATAAAGAATACAGAATATAGATAATTAGTCCATGAAAGTTATTTTTAAAAGAATAGTATTTTCAACAAATGGTACAGGGACAACTGGATAGTTACCTGCAAAAAAATGAAGATGGACCCTACCTCACTCCGTAGACAAAATGTTACTCAAAGTGAATCACAGATCTAAGTGTAAGAGCTAAAACTATAAAAGTCTAAAAGGTTGTGATGGTTAATTTTACATGTCAAATTGACTGGATTAAGGGATACCTAGATAGCTGGCAAAGCATTATTTCTGGGTATGTCTGTGAGAGTGTTTTCAGAGGAGATCAGCATGCGAGTCAGTGGACTGAGTGGGGAAAATCACCCTCAATGTGAACAGGCACCACCCAATCAACTGGGCCCCTAGATAGAACAAAAAGGCAGAGAAAAGACAAATTATTTTTTGTATGCTCTCTCTCTCTCTCTCTCCTCCAGAGATGGGACACCCTTCTTCTCCTGCCCGTGAACATCAGAACTCCAGCTTCTGGGACTGGTTCCAGGCCTTTGGACTCTGGAACTTGTACCAGCAACCCTTTGGGTTCTCAGGCCTTTGGCCTCTGACTGAGAACTATATCTTTGGCTTTCTGGTCCTGAGGCCATTGGACTTGCACTGAGCTACAACACCAGTTTCCTTGGTTCTGTTTGCAGACAGCCTGTCATGGGACTTCTCAGCCTCCATAATCACATAAGCCAATTCCCCTAATAAATCCCTCCTCATATATATATATGATGCCTTCAAAAAGTTCATGGAAGGATTTGCATTATCTTTTGATTTCATTTTTCCACGAACTTTTTGAAGTATTCAGTTCTGTCTCCCTGAGAACTCTGACTAACACAAAGGTTGTCATTAGCAGCCCACTTCTAACAGGAACAGTAGCAAGCACCTGGCAGATGGAGCTCTAATGTTTAAAGCAGAAGAACTCTCCTTTACCATAAATGATTCAGCTGCACACAGAACATGTACCAAGATAGACTATATCTTAGGCCATAAAACAAGTTTCAATAAATTTAAAAGGATTCAAGTCATACAAAGTATTTTCTTTAAACACACTGGAATTAAATTAGAAATCAGTAAAAGAACAATCCAGGGAATTGGAAACTAATAACTTACTTCTAAATAACCCATGGATCAAAAAAAAAAAAAAAAAAAAAAAATCAAAAGAGAAAATAAAAATTATTTTAAACCAAATGAAAATGGAAACAACACTACAGAATTTGTGGGAAGCTGTAAACCAGTGTTTAGACGGAAATTTATAGCACTAAACAACTATATTAGACAATAAATAAGGATCCCTAATCAATAACCTTAGCTTTTACCTGAAGAAACTAGAAAAAAAAGGCAAAATAAAGCTCAAAGTAAACAGAAGAAAGGAAATGATTCATACCAAATTGAAAATCAATAAAAATAGAAAAAAGGAAAAACAATAAAAAATTTTCAATGAAAGAGGGAGGACGGATGGAGTTTTCGGTAATTGGCCACAATAATCAATCACATAAAAAAATAAAAAATAAATATATAAATAAATAAAATGTCAATGAAAGCAAAAGCTGGTTCTTTGAGAAGATAATAAAATTAATAAACCTATAGCCAGACTAATCAGGAAAAAAAGAGAATAAACAAATTACCAGTATCAGGAATAAGAGAGTTGTTGACGTTATTATGGATTCTATACATGTTAAAATCATAGCAAGGTGAGATATGAACAACTTTATATCCATAAATTCAACAGCTTAAATAAAATGAATAAATTCCTTGAAAGGTATAGATTACTAAATCTAATTCAAGAAGAAATAGATAACCTGTATAAACATTTATTATTATAACACCATCTATCAAAGAAATTAAAATGTAATTTAAAAGCTTCCTACAAAGAAAATGTAGACCTCGATGGCCTCAATGGTTAGGTCTCCCAAATTCTTCCAAAAAAATTGAAGAGGAAGAAAAATACTGCCTAATGTGCTGTATGAGGCCAACATTACCCTGATAACAACCAAAGACACAATAAAAAGAAAAGTACAGACCAAAACCCTTCGTGAATATGGATGCAAAACTTTTACACAAATTTCAACAAATTGAATCCAATAATATCTTAAAAGTCTAATACAGCATGACCAAGTAGGGTTCATTTCAGAAATGCAGGGTTAAATTAATAGTTGAAAACCAATGTAAATTAGCTTATTAACAAATTAAAAGAAAAACCATCTGATCATCTCAATAGATGCAAAAAAGCATTCGACAAAATCCAAAACCCATTCCTGATTTTTAAAAGAAAACTCTCAGCAAACTAGGAATAGAATAAAAGGGAACGACTTGAAAATTACAAAGGGTACACATGAGAATCTCACAGCTAACATCATACTTAATGGTGAAATACTGGATGCTTTCCTCTTAAGATCAGGAACAAGACAGGTAAGTATGCTCTCCTCCACTTCTATTCAACATTGTACTGTAGGTTCTAGCCAGAGAAATCAGGCAAGAAAAAGAAATAAAAGACATTTTTACTGGAAAGAAAAATGCATAACTGTCTTTATTGACAGACAACGGGATTGCCCATGTATAAAATCTGAAAGAATCTACAAAAAAAGCTACTATAACTAATAAGTATACAACTAGATATCTATATGGGGGAAAAAAAGAACTTGAATCGATACATCACATCATATAAAAATTAGCTCAAAATGAATGATAAATCTAAATGTAAAACCTAAAGATTATAAATCTTTCAGAAGACAACATAGGAAAAAGAATTTTGAAACTTCATATTAAGCAAAGATTTCTTAGCTATGACACTAAAAGTACAATCCATAAAAGACCAAACTGTGATATTGGACTTCACCAAAATGTAAATCTTCTGGTCTTTAAAAGACACTGTTAAGAGAGTGAAAAGACAAGCCACCAAATGGGAGAAATTTTTTGCGTGCACATTCCTGGGAAGGATTTGTGTCTAGAATATACAAAGAACTTTCAAAACCAGACGACAAGAAAACAAACAGCCCCAATAAGCAGTGGGCAAAAGATTTGACAATACTTTTCACCATAAAAGTACATGGCAGGTAAGTATGTAAAAAGGTACTCAACATAATTAGTCATTAGGGAAATGCAAATTAAAACCACAATTTTAACCAAATTATAAAAGCATTGGAGAGAATGTGGAGCAACGAACTCTTATACACTGCTGGTGGGAATGTATATATGATACTGATAAAAAAGTTTAGAAGTTTCTTAAAAGGTTAAACATACACTTACCAAATGATTCAGCCATCTCACTCCTAGAAAAGGAAATATGTGTCCACACAAAAACTTGTGCACAAGTGATCATACTGGCTTTATTTGTACAGTTATGTACAGTATTAAATATGGGATACCTTCTGAGAAATGTGTCATTAGGCGAACTTGTCATTGTGAAAACATCATAGAGAATACTTGCCAAACCTAGATGGTATAGCCTACTACACACCTAGTCTATATGGTATGGGCTATAAACCTGTACAGTATGTTACTGTACAAAATATTGTAGGTAATTGTAACACAATGGTAAATATTTGTGTATCTAAACATATCTAAACATAGAAAAGGTACAGTAAAAATACAATATAATCTTATGGGACCACTATCATATATGTGGTCTGTGGTTGACCAGAACCATCATTATGCACAGGATGGTTGTAATAGCCAAAAACTGGAGGCAAACCAGATGTCCATCCACAGATGAATGAATAAATAAATTTTGTGGTGTAGCCATACATTAGAATTCTACTCAGCAATAAAAAGAAATGAACTACTGATATATGCAACAACATCTCAAAATAATTATGCTGAGTAAAAGGACCCAGACCAAAAAAGAGTACATACTGGATGATCCTTTTTATATAAAACTCTAGAAAATGCAAAGTAGACTATAGAAAACAGTTGGTAAATTTCTTAAAATTAAACATATGCCTACCATATAACCCAGCCATTCCTCAACTAAAATTAAAACATATGTCTACACAAAGATTTGCATACATACAACTATTCATAGTAGCTTTATGTGTCATAGACAAAACCTGGCAACAGCCCAAATCTCTCTCCATAGGTGAACAAGTAATTTGTGATCTAGCCATACAATGGGATACTACTCACACCAAAAAGTGATGAACAAGTGATACACACATGATATGGATAAATATCAAAATAATTATGCTAAGTAAAAGGAGCCAGACAAAAAGAGAACTTACTGTATGGTTACATTTGTATTAAATTCTAGAAAATAAAAACTAATCTACAGTAACAATAGGCCAGTATTTGCATGAACTGCAATA
>NW_007730679.1:125019-126443 GCF_000696425.1 Galeopterus variegatus
TTCTAGAAAATAAAAACTAATCTACAGTAACAATAGGCCAGTATTTGCATGAACTGCAATAATTCCTCATCATGCCCTGCCTAACCTGTAAATCCATGAGCTAAATAAATGTTGTCATTATTCTAAGCCAATAAATTTGGAGATGATTTGTTACTTAGCTATAGTAACTAGAACATCTTTGCTTCCTCTGCACCTCAATGCAGCCTAGACATGAAGTGTTGTAGTAAGGCCAATCCTTCACAAAACTGTGAAAACTGATACCTTTATCCCCTGAGACCCCATCACAGGGCTCCCAGGCTGCCTAGGACCTCCTCAATAGTGCCCATCCGGGATGCCTGACTCTCAAATTCAAATCCTTTCCCAACTCTCTTCCCCCACCACAGCTTACTGTATCATGCCACCGCCCCTCTGGGTTCTCCTGCTGAGACACTGACCTGTAATGCCCACTGTGCTCCAGAGGTGGAGGCCCAGAGGTTCAGTGGTTCGTAGTTTAAAGTGTTAGTTTACATCAGCTGAAAATTTGCCTACATTTTAAATGATGCTTTTTGGAGACAAACTCTTTATCCCAAAAATGGATTGAAGCTGGGAAATTCTGGGAAAGAAGGAGACAGATTAGCCTTTTCTCCTGCCTTTGATTGGACCACTATGGCCTGTTCTCAACGGCAATAACCAGACAGCATAATAATTTTATATTTTATATTTTATTACTACAGCTATTTTGGATTAGAAAGTTTACACCATCATTTGTTGAACAAATAGAAGCATAGATGCAGTTTTGCTTTGGCTGATTAAACATCAAGGGGTTTATGACATGACTAAAAACAGTACAACAGCAAAGTAGCAATTTCACCATCCACAAACCCAGCTTTATCAGCTAAGTTTTTTGCCAATATGTGAATTGACACAGAAATTTTTATCATGGCTTAACGGAGTGCATGTAGTTCCTAAGAGATGACTTTCATAAGGAGAGAATCTGGCTTAAGATACACAGTGCACACTGAGATTTTTGTGGCTTTTTAGCATGCTATTAGTGATAATAATATTATCACTACCTTCACTATTAAACGCAACCATGGGATTTTTGACTGAACCTCCACCGCTGAGCTTAGAACTCTAAAACAAGGGTTGTAGTGGGTGTAACAAATGTTCCTCCATCAGAATGAAAAAGAAAACGCCGAATTGCCTAGAATTGTTAGTGAGTGTTTCAGGACTTTTTTACCTTTTTTTTTTTTCAGTTGGTTTTTGCCAAGAGTATAATGTGCTTTCATGTATCTCTGACTACATTGGTTTCCATGGTTTTCTAGCTTTCACTACTTCTGGAAATAAACAACCCATTAGATTTACGTCATTGTTAATTTCTCTCTGTACAACACAGGTGATTTGTAGCCTGAAAATTAGCATTAGTTATCCTGAGTCTCCCATAA
>NW_007730679.1:127614-132127 GCF_000696425.1 Galeopterus variegatus
CTCGACTGCTTATTCATTTTTGTATCATCAGCACCTGCCACAGAGCCTAGGGCATATGAAGGTTTCAAATGTGTTAAAATAAATGGAACTGAAATATGTGTTGAATGAACAATAATTATATGCCATCCTTACTTTGCCCATGTGCAGTAGTCATAAAGAGAAGTTTAAAAGGTCTGGACAGGCAAGGAGCAAGGGAGTTAATCTTTTTGAATTCTATTCAATTTTATATAAGGAGAAAGAATGTGGAAGAAATCGCATTTCCAGCATAAGTTGTGGTTAAAACCAATTCTTTCAGTATTTGTAACTGGAAGTGAAGCAGAACCTAGGAATAAGAACTTGAAAGAAAGAGAAGAGAGACAGAGAAGAGACTCAGAGATGAAATTTATATCAATTCCTGGTGATTGAAAAGAGCTGATCCATCCTTATCTTTTCTGACCTTGAGTGTGAACTAGTAAGTTCAGCTAGCAGAAATTAGGTAAAACAATAGAAGGAAAAATAATTCACTTTTCCTAAAGGATATGCATGGGCCTGCAATCAGAACAACTTGGAAGTAGCTAAAGAGAGGGATTTGAGAGAATAGGTCTGTGTGCGCATCCCAGGCTAAGCCCAGTTGGTCTGATAGAAGAAAGAAGAGCAGCTCTGAGAAGATTCGTCAAGAGCCAGAACCTCCAGGCAAGTCAGATACACTTAGGCCACTGGCCAATCCAGGTGGTCCTTAAGAATCAAGACCATAAATTAAGATTAGCTGCCTTCCTCACTGGCTTCAGGACACAGACTGGATTTCCAATATGCCCTGAGTCAATTTATCCTTTCACTCAACATTCAACAAGTCCATGTGCAAAATCACTACGTGAGAGATACGATGAAAACTGAGGCCTTTCAGAGCCGGCAGAAGTCCTTTGGAGGTGCACACAAGTAGCTGTAACAGACCAGACAGCAGAACCAGGCAGCTGCACGTGGCTCCCTCACCCCGCCGCCTTGAACCCAGGCAGAGGGGCAGTTCCAGGCCCTGCTCCTGTGCCCTGAACCAGCTCCACACAGGGGAGCCCGCCGGAAGCAGCCGGCGGCAGCACCAGCCAGCAGAACCGTGGCTCCCTGTGGCTCCCTCACCCCACTGCCTTGGACCCAGGGGAGCTCCAGGCCCCACCCCCACACCCTGAACCGGCACCACGCAGGTGAGCCCACCAGGGGTGGCTGGCAGCTACACCAGCTAGAGGAATCACGTGGCTCCACACCCCTCCCTCGTCCTGCCTCAGATCCAGGGGGAGCACCAGCCTACGTTCAGACCCACCGAGTTTGGCCCAGCAGAACTCCACATGTTAGGGGCTCATTCTACAACCACAGAGTCTAGAACGGGAACCAAGGTGGTTTAACATAACCACCACCACACCTACAATCAAGTAAGACAGTTCGCCCCCCCCCCACATTAGCAACCAAGGTCACTCCACAGCCAACCTCAGTGTAACAGAAGAAGCAAACCCCCTACCAAATGACCAAACATCAGCGAAGAAAACACTAGAAGCACAAACAATCTAGAAGAAAATGACACCACTGAAAGGATACAGTAATGCCCCAAAGTCAGACTCCATGGAACAGGGAATCCTTGAAATATCTGAAAAAGAATTTCAAGCAATGATCTTAAGAAAACTTAAAAAAATAAAGGAAGACTCAATTAGAGAACACAATGAAACAAGAAAAAACATCCAGAATACGAAGGAAGAAATCTATAAAGAGATTAATACCATAAAAGAGTGTAGCAGACCTTCTAGAAATGAAAGACTCACTCAATGAATGAAATAAAAAACAGTACTGAGAGCCTGAGCAACAGGGTAGAGCAAGCAGAAGAAAGAATTTTAGAGCTGGAAGATGGTCTTTTTGAAATGTCAGGCAGACAAAAAAAAGGAAAAAAGAATTTAAAATAATGAGGAAAACCTACAAGAGATAGCAGACAACCTCAAGTGCTCTAACATCCAAATTGTGAGCATTCCTGAAGGGCAGGAGAAATGAAAAGGTATCAAAAACCTACTCAAGGAAATAGTAACAGAAAACTTCCCAGGTGTAGGGCAAGATACAGACCTTCAGATCCAGGAAGGTCAAAGGTCCCCAAACAGATTCAACCCAAAAAGATCCTCCCCAAGAGATATTATAGTTAAATTTGCAAAGCTCAAAGACAAAGAGAGAATTCCACAAGCCACAAGAGAAAAGTGTTAGGTCACTTATAGGGGAACCTCCATCAACCTAACAGCAGACTTCTCAACCGAAACCGTACAGGCCAGAAGAAAGTGGAACAATATATTCAAGATACTAAAAGAAAAAAACTGCCAGCCAAGAATTCTTTACCCAGCAAGGCTCTCCTTCAGAAACGAGGAAGAAATAGTATATCTCCCAGATAAACAAAAGTTGTGGGAGTTCACCACCACACGACCAGCCCTGCAAGAAATTCTCAAGGGAGACATTCATTTGGAATCTGAATAATGGTGACCATCATCACAAATACAAAAGCAAGAGCAAAACCCACAGTTAAAACAAAAATGCCAGCAAGAAAGAGAAAGAAACTAAATCATTCCCCCTTAAATTCCCAACTCACATTGGAGAAGAGAAATAAAAGGGAAAATAATGATCAAACGATATTTAAACCACTGAAACAAGTAGCAATTAAATGACAGGAATTAAACAATACTTCTCAATAACTCCTCTGAATGTGACTGGACTAAACTACCCATTCAAAAGACACAGACTAATTGACTGGATTAGAAAGCTAGACCCAAGTATATGCTGTCTTCAAGAGACCCACCTCAACTGTAAAGATACTCATAGACTAAAAGTGAAGGGATGGAAAAAGATATACCATGCAAATGGAAACCAAAAACGAGCAGGAGTAGCTATTCTGATATTGGACAAAATAGACTTTAAACCAAAACACGTTAAAAAAGACAAAGAAGGCCATTGTATAATGATAAAGGGAACTATCCAGCTAGAAGACATAACAATCATAAACGTATGCACCCAATACTGGAGCACCCAGATATATTAAGCAAACACTCTTAGACCTANGTCCCTGTCAGCATGTGTGTACACAAAGCAGGAGCACAGAACTCAGAAATATTTGTTGAAGAGACTTAGGTATAAAAGAATTAATGAATAAGTGATTTAGGAACAGATAAGGGGTTTGTAACAATCCAATTAATTACTATTCATTGAGCATTTACTGTTTGCCAGAACCTTTGCTCAATGAAGTTTTTATTTAATCCTCATACCATTCCTGGGAGTTAAGAATGTTCATCTTTTTATAGATGAAAAAACTGAGGTTCAGAGAGGTCAACTAACTTGCCCAAGGTTGCAGAGCTTGCATGGTACAGATAGGATTTGAACCCAGGCCTAGGCTGCACTGCTTCAAGGGAAGGCCTTAAGTTCCTATGAAACCCATAAAAGCAAAATGGAAGTTAGTCAGGACCTGCTTCAGCAAGAACCCAGGATCCACTCAGTTCAGCAGAAGCCCGAGAAGCTGTTCTTTTAGCTGGTTTTCATGAAGGCAACAGGATCAGATGCCAATGTCAGAATCTGTCCTCTGTAATAAGAACTGCGGCCACTTTACTGAACACATATGGTTTGTGACCATTCAGGCCACAAACTGTGGGTGGGATCACAGACATTGCTACCATCCATGTGTCCCAGACTAGTTCCCACCAGCTAATGAGGAAGCTCAGCCCCTTGTAAAACTCTCCAGGATTTTCTGCAAGCCTCAGGGTTTCTGGTANAAAAAAAAAAAAAAAAAAAAAAAAAAAAGTGTTTGTTTCTCATCAGTCTTTGCAGTTATAACCAGGGGCTTGAGGGCTTAAAATGACGCATTTAAGTTTTTCTTTTCTTGGTTGGTCACTGAGAAGGAAATCCAGAAAGATTAAACAATCCACTTATTCTTATGAGTAAATGTCAGAAATATATAAACAAAGCCAATGTGAGAGGCACTGGGGACAAACCAGAAAATGAAATCCATCTAACACTTCTCAGAAAGGTGTTATTCAGTCTTACCTAAGCTGACGGAGCTGACAGGGCTGGCTTTCCTTATTCATCAGAAGAGCCACAGCGTTTCATGTGAGTTTGTTTTACTCCTTAGAGTGGCTCTGAGATGTGAACATGATTTGCCATTCTCTGACGCAGTGAGAACCAGGCAGCAATGCACAGATGGCAGAAGGATGGGGTGAAGAGAAACGGAAGAGAAGCCTTCTGCTTCAATTTGTTCCCATGGGAAAAGAGAGCATGGTCTTACTGGTTGGAGAAAACAGATAGAGAGCATGCAGGAAGAGAAAGCTTGATTCTCCAGACCTCGAGGCTCCCTCTACAGCAGATGTCTCTGTGAAAGCAAACTGCTGGGTGGTGTGGTGTCTTCCAGACACTGCTCTTGCAGGGAAAGTGGAGGCCTGATGACACACACCCACAGTCCCATCTATCAGGGTCCCTGTCAGCATGTGTGTACACAAAGCAGGAGCACAGAACTCAGAAATATTTGTTGAAG
>NW_007730679.1:133593-135964 GCF_000696425.1 Galeopterus variegatus
GTCTAAACATGTAATTTGTGTTATATTAATGTTCTCTCTCCATTTCTTTTTGAAGAACCATTTTCTATGATGTTGATAAGAAAGTTTCTTTCACAGAAATTTTAAGCACAAGTTGAAAATGTGTATTTCTTGTCTTTACCCCAGAGATTCTGATTCAGGAGGTCTGGCAAGGCAGAAATAATTCTTAGCAAGCATTTCAGATACCTTGGAGGGAGGTGGTCCAGAAAGTGCTAGAATTTTTTTTTTTTGTCTTTCTTTTTTGTGTGTGACCGGTAAGGGGATCGCAACCCTTGGCTTGGTGTCACCCGCACCGCGCTCAGCCAGTGAGCACACCGGCCATCCCTATATAGGATCCAAACCCGCGGCGGAAGCGCCGCTGCACTCCCAGTGCCGCACTCTGCCGAGTGCGCCACAGGGCTGGCCCAGAAAGTGTTAGAATAATACCTAAGACAAAGTTCATGGAATGAATTATTTGGGAGAAATTATCTAAATATCTGTGATGAATGTCCTGAACGGTTCCCATGTTGCTCTTCAGAAAAGTTTTTCACAGTCTCTTTGGTGAATGTGAGAGCAAGCACTGCTGAGAGGAGGGAATTACTCCTCAGTCTCCCCAAGTCTTTTTGGACTCTTACTAAATGCTTCATTGCATTTAAAGATGCACCCTTCCTGCATCTTGAGCTGCTGAGTAACCTGAGTGTGCGGTTGTTTCTGCCCACCACTCCTATCAACGGGGAGTGCATAGGATTGAATGAAACCTGAATTCACCCTCGTGGGGGAAATCTTAAACTCCAAAGACAGATTTAATGGAAGCAATATTTAATTCTGCTTACAAGCACCTATCTCTGCCTGAAACAGAAAGATCCTCATGATAATCAGCCAGCGTCCTTATTTGCAAATAAGAGAATCCATTCTATTCAGTCAATGCATAAAAGGAATTCCTTGAAGAAAATAAAGAAGTTCACAGAAACTCCAGGTGGTCCGGAGGCTCTGAAGTCAGGTACACTGCTCAAAGGCAACTCAGGTCTGTTCCAGGGATGATCCTACTGTATTGCTATGGAAACAGACATGGTAACACACATTTCTGGTGCTAGAAAGGATGCTAGAGCCCACTGTGTCTTCTTTACTCCCCAAACAGGACAATTTCTCTGCCACCTTGCAAAAAGATAGATTCCATGTACAGCTGCTTACTCAGAATTCTCTCTTCTCTCTTCAAAGCTTAATTTCCATGTAGGTGTATCTGAGTGTGGAATCTCAGTCACATGCTTGTCCAGTGGTATATTTTTTATTTTAAATTTTTTATTTAAAAATTTAATTGTACATATTTGTAGGGTACAGTGTGTTGTTTCAATATGTGCATATTGTACAATGATTCACTTAGGGTAGATAGCATATCCATCCTCTCAACATTTATCTTTTCTTTCTGGTAATTACAGTTGAGATCCTCTTTTCTAGCTACTTCAAAATATACAATATAATATTATTAGTTCTAGTCAGCCTAGGATCCCCGAACTTATTCTTCTGATCTACCTGTGGCTTTGTACCTGTTAATCCACTTCTTCCCCTCTGTCCTACATCCCTTCCTGTCCCAGCCTCTGATAATCTTTATTCTATTCTCTACTTCTATGAGAACCTTTTTTTTTTTTTTTTTAAGATTCCACGTATGTCTAAGATCATGCAGGATTTGTCTTTCTATGTCTGACTAACTTCACTTAATATGGTCTCCAGTTCCATTCATGTTGCTGCAAATGACAGCATTTCATTTTTTAAAAGTTTAATAGTATTCCGCTATGTATATATACCACAGATTTTTTAATCCATTCATCCATTGATGGGCATGTAGGTTGATTCCATCTCTTGGCTATTGTAAATAGTGTTGCAATGTACATGGGAGTGCAGGTGTCTCTTCAATATATTGATTTTATTTACCTCGGGTATGTACCCAGTAGTTGGATTTTTGTGTCATAAGGTAGTTCTAGTTTTAGTTTTTTCAGGAACCTCCACACTGTTCTGTACAGAGGCTATATTAATTTACATTCCCACCCACAATGTAGGAGGGTTCCCTTTTCTCTGCATCCTTGCCAGCACTTGTTATTTTCTTTTTACTCATAGCCATTCTAACTGGAGTGAGATGATATCTCATTGTGATTTTAATTTTCATTTCTGCGATAATTAGTGATGTTGAGCATTTTTTCATGTGCTATTGGCCATTTGTATGTTTTCCTTTGAAAAATGTCTTTTTAGATTCTTCATTCAGTTTTAATTGTGTTATTATTTTTTGGTGTTGAGTTGTTTGAGTTACTTATATATTCTGGATATTAGACCCTCATCAGATGTGTAGTTTACTATTCACTTATTCCCACTCTGTAGTTGC
>NW_007730679.1:136320-137924 GCF_000696425.1 Galeopterus variegatus
AGGCTATATTAATTTACATTCCCACCCACAATGTAGGAGGGTTCCCTTTTCTCTGCATCCTTGCCAGCACTTGTTATTTTCTTTTTACTCATAGCCATTCTAACTGGAGTGAGATGATATCTCATTGTGATTTTAATTTTCATTTCTGCGATAATTAGTGATGTTGAGCATTTTTTCATGTGCTATTGGCCATTTGTATGTTTTCCTTTGAAAAATGTCTTTTTAGATTCTTCATTCAGTTTTAATTGTGTTATTATTTTTTGGTGTTGAGTTGTTTGAGTTACTTATATATTCTGGATATTAGGCCCTCATCAGATGTGTAGTTTACTATTCACTTATTCCCACTCTGTAGTTGTTGATAGTGTCCCTTGCAGTGTAGAAGCTTTTCAGTTTGATGTAGTCCCATTTGTCTATTTTTGCTTAAGATGCCTGTGCCTTTGTAGTCCTGGTCAAAAAAAGCACTGCCCATTCTCATTTTGTGTAGCATTTTTTCCTATGTTTTCTTCTGGTGGTTACATGGTTTTGAGTTGATTTAATCCATTCTGAGTTGATTTTTGTGTATGGTGAGTGATAGGGGTCTAGTTTCAGTCTTCGGCATGTGTATATCCAGTTTTCCAGCATCATTTGTTGAAGAAGCTGTCCTTTCCTCGATGTATATTCTTGGCAACTTTGTTGAAAATCAGTTAGGTGTAAGTGTGTGGATTTATTTCTGGGCTCTCTATTCTGTTCCATTGGTCTATGTGTCTGTTTTTATGCCAGTACCATGCTGTTTTGGTTACTATGACTTTACAGTATATTTTGAAGTTAGGTTAACTGTGATGCCCCAGCTTTGTTCTTTTTGTTCGATTGCTTTGGGTATACAGTGTCTTTTGTGGTTCCATACAAACTTTAAGACTGTTTTTTCTAATTCTGTGGAGAATATCACTGGTATTTTGATCGGGATTGCATTGAGTCAGTAGATTGCTTTGGGTAATATGAACATTTTGGTGATATTAATTCTTCCAGCCCATGAACACAGGATATCTTTCCATTTATTTGTGTCTTCTTCAATTACTTTCACCAATGCTTTATAGTTTTCATTGCAGAGATCTTTCTCTTCCTGGATTAAATTTATTCCTAGGTATTTCATTTTTTTGGTGACTCTTGTAAATGGGTTTAATTTCCTGATTTCTTTTCAGATATTTTGTTATTGTTGTTGTTGGCATATAGGAATTTATTCTGATCTTCTGTTTTTTTTTTTTTTTTTAATCTTTTCTTTTCTTTCTTTCTTTCTTTCTTTTTTTTTGTGGCTGACCAGTACAGGGATCTAAACTCTTGACTTTGGAACCTATTTTTGTATGTTGATTTTTTAGTTGTAACATAGTTGATTGTACATGTCTCTGGGTTATAGAGTTGAATATCATTATCTGTGTGCAATATGTGATGCTCAAGGGAGGATAATTAGTATATTCAACATTATACAGTGTAATTGTTTTTTGTGGCCCTTTACCGATCACTTTCCCCTTCCCCCTTCCTACCTATGGTAACCTCAGTTTTGTTCTCTCCTTTCAAAAGTTCAACTTTTATTGTGATTGTTATATCTTTCTTTTTTAAAAAATTGTTTA
>NW_007730679.1:138720-146407 GCF_000696425.1 Galeopterus variegatus
TTTCCCCTTCCCTCTTCCTACCTATGGTAACCTCAGTTTTGTTCTCTCCTTTCAAAAGTTCAACTTTTATTGTGATTGTTATATCTTTCTTTCTTTTTTTTTGTGGCTGACCAGTACAGGGATCTAAACTCTTGACTTTGGAACCTATTTTTGTATGTTGATTTTTTAGTTGTAACATAGTTGATTGTACATGTCTCTGGGTTATAGAGTTGAATATCATTATCTGTGTGCAATATGTGATGCTCAAGGGAGGATAATTAGTATATTCAACATTATACAGTGTAATTGTTTTTTGTGGCCCTTTACCGATCACTTTCCCCTTCCCCCTTCCTACCTATGGTAACCTCAGTTTTGTTCTCTCCTTTCAAAAGTTCAACTTTTATTGTGATTGTTATATCTTTCTTTCTTTTTTAAAAAATTGTTTATTTTTTTTAGCTCCAACTTATAAATGAGGACATGCAGTACTTCTCTTTGTATGCTTATTTTGTATCCTGCCACTTTACTGAATTTATTAGTTTTAGTAAGTTTTTTGGTGGAATCTTTAGGGTTTTCTATGTATATAATCATGTCATCTGTAAATAGGTATAGTTTGACTTCCTTCTTTCCTATTTGGATTGCCCTTTATCATTTTTTTCTTGACTTATTGTGCTGACTAGAACTTCCTGTACTGTGTGAAATGAGAATGGGCAAAGTGGGCATCCTTATCTTGCTCCAGATTTTACAGAAAAACTCCTCAACTTTTTCCACTCAGTATGATATTAGTTGTGGATTTGTCATATGACTTTTACTGTGTTGAGGTACATTCCTTTTGTACCTAATTTGTTGAGTGTTTTTATCATGAATGGGTGTTGGATTTTATCAAATATTTTTTCTGCATCTATTGAAGTGATTATATGGTTTTTTTCTTTCATTCTGTTGATGTGATGTATCACATTTATGGATTTGTGTATATTGAATCATTCTTGCATCACTGGGATAAATCCAAATTGATCATGACAAATGATCTTTCTAATGTGTTGCTGATTTCTTTTTTTAAATTGATTCTGTTTGTCAAATTTCTCATTCTTCTCCTGGATTGTTTTCAAAATATAATTTAACTTTCTATCTGTTTTTTCTTGTGAATCCCTGAACATCCTTAAGAGGATTATTCTGGGGCCAACCCTGTGGCTCACTCGGGAGAGTGCGGCACTGGGAGCGCAGTGGCACTGGGAGCGCTGAGGCCACAGGTTCGGATCCTATATAGGGATGGCCGGTGCGCTCACTGGCTGAGTGTGGTGAAGTCAACACCATGCCAAGGGTTGCGATCCCCTTACCAGTCAAAAAAAAAAAAAAAAAAAAAAAAAAAAAGGATTATTCTGAATTCTCTGTCAGACATTTCATAAATCTGCTGTTCTTCTGGGTCTGTTGATGGTGCTTTGTTGGTTTCTTTTGATGGTGTTATATATCTCTGTTCTTTCTTAATCTTTGTGTCTTTAAATTGATGCCTTAGCATTTGAGGAGATGGCTCCCTCTTTCAGGCTATATATGTGTTCTTTGGTGGTGTTAGACCTTTATTGCTCAATGTAAGAACTTAGTCTTTGGTCTGTGTTTTTTGTTTTTTCTTTTCTATTCTGTGGTGGATTAATAGCTACCACTGCCTTGGAAATAATTTACTGTCCTGATATTAATTCCCAAATTGGGGAAGATTTACTGTGGGGACCAGAATTTGAACTATGTGCCTTAGCTAAATTGCCACCTTGCTATTGTTTCTCAGTCTGGGGAAAACTTTTTGCCCAGACCAGATTTTAATTTTTTGTGCATTTTAGTCACTCCTGGACCATGAGGGGTCTCTACAAAAGCAACTGGGCTGTGTGGAAAATCTAGCCTGAGACTGAGTCTTTCCCACAAATTGTGTCCCCTTTAGTTCTATAATGCTGATTGGTCTCCATTGCGTGATGCTCATGCTGATTGGAGGCAGATCAGCTGCCAATATTTTGCCTCAGTGCATCTCTGGTGGATTAGCTTCACCTCTGCCCTGTACTCCAAGTGTTTGCCATGGGGCAGGTCCCTATGAGTCTGCCATGAAGAGTTAGACCTCAGAGCAAATCAAACACCCATCTCTTAACTCTCTCCTCTCACCTCTGAGACAGCAGGTCCATTGGCGTTCTTTGTGTACAGTGCTATGCAGGCCTTGAAGATGGGAGATGGGGCATTCCAAAGTGATTCTTTTCACTTGCTGGTTGTAGCCTCTCTCCCCTATGTGGGTGTAAGGGAAACTTGTCAGTATCTATGTTAGCTTGGGAAATGGGATGGGACATTCTTAAGTGGTATTTTTTTTCCAGTGGTCACAACACCTTAATCTCCTGCAGCTCCAAGTAGCTTCACACAAAAAACACTGTGGCAATTTTGCCATCTCCAGGGAGCTGCTCTCCCATGCTGACCCAGAGAGTGGCTGGAGCTAGGACTGATTGGAGTGATACTTCCTCCTTCCTGCCATGTCTTTCCATGCCTTTGCAAACTCAGCAAGTTTCTACTCTTCTTCCCCCAAGTTCTAGTAATTTTAGGATGGCAGTTTTTATTTTTATTTTTTTTGTCTTTTTTGTGACCGGCCACACCACGCTCAGCCAGTGAGCGCACCGGCCATCCCTATATAGGATCCGAACCTGCGGCGGGAGCGCCACTACGTTCCCAGCGCCGCACTCTCCCGAGTGCGCCACGGGGTCGGCCCAGGATGGCAGTTTTGTGTTTCACTTGTTGCAGTTGATTTCTTGGGGGTGGGAGAGTGACACTGGGGATCATGAAGCCCACCATCTTGATGACATCACTCTCCTAGTGGTATGTTGAAGCTGGCTCAAACCAGCTCATGAGAGACGATTGTTAGATTTCAGGGATTTTTAAAGACAGTTTTTAAACTCTTGGAAATTGAAATAGGCCACAGTAGAAGTATTTACCATGGAAACTGGCAAATGCAATTTCCAAGTCAGGGCTTCCTGTCCCCCACCTCACTGAAAGCTGATAGCAAAACATTGACCAGCATATCATAGCAAAGGATATTGGGTAGTTTGGTCTCACATCACCACTGGGAAGGTGGGTCTTATTTTCTAAACATAGGAATGCTGTTTAAAATATGCCGTGCAGGCACTAGCATAGAACAGCCATTGGCTGCAAGGTTTCCTCCACCTGACTCCCTTGGCAAAGTATCTTTTGATGCCTGCTAGTACAGAGTGAAATAGAACTGCAACTGCAGTAACCAGAACTTAAAGCCGTGTCTCCCCCTCCTTTGGGCGTCCTTCCAAACAACTCTGTTTTCCCTGAAATAACTCAGACTGTTTATTAAAGGACAAAAAGAAACCACATGGACCTTTTGAAATGTCACTGTGAAGCACTGGGCCATGACAACTCTGAGTATAGAGTATAGCACTCTTTCATCATTGAGTCCCCAGGAATTATTCTTAGAGGGGAAGTAGAGAGAATAGACTCCAAACATAAGATGATGGTTGAAGTGTCTACATGGTGATTGTGAGAGAGATGTAGGAAGGGACACCCACATCTAAAAGAAAAAAAAAAGAAAAAGAAAAAAGTAAAAAGAAACGAAAAAAAGAAAAAAGAGAAAAAAAGGAGGGACTTAACTGGCAGACTCAGAGGTGAGAAACCATCTTGATGTGAGAATCTCTCCATTGGGAATGAAGGTGATTGGCCAAGTTAGGTTGTGAAAATAGAACTATCTCTAGAGCCACTAATGAAGTGTGAGAGGGTGTCCCGTGCACTTTGCTCTCTCCCACTTTCTCATCTTCTCTAGGCACCAGACAGCCTCCTGGAACTTCAGGGAATGCTGGAGAAACTGGTTCAGCCTTGCCCAGAACAGAGAGCTCATCACGATAGGATGGACTTGCTGTCCCAGTTAAGATCTTCTCAGACATAAGCATTCCAGGACTGTTAGCCGTCCTGTGGACATAGAGTAGTGGCCAGGCTGAGGTGATGCCCTACTCGGATTAGCAGGGATGCATCTGGAGTCCAGGAGTAGAGACACACTCTAGATTCCAAGCAGAGTGTTTTGAAAGAGACTTTTTGTGAAGGACCACAAAGCCTTCTCTCAGCCACAAAGGACCCTTCCACAGTGACAGCAATGATGGGTGCAGGGCAGGAGAGAACACCCAACCCAGAGTTGCCCCAGGGCACCAGTGAGGAGGAGCCACTGGTGAGTAACAGTCACTTCACCCCACTGCCCATTAAAATAAAGAAAAGTCACTGATCATAAAAGTAATACATGTTTAAATACATTTTTAAACATTGAGAAGTATAGAAAAATATTTTAAAAATATTATCTTGCTATTCACTTTAGCATTTTTAACTTCTCCTTTCAGTCTTTGTTTTTATGTATTTATATTTTATATGTTAAGATCATATTGTACACAAAAAAAGATAAAAAGAAAAAAGATGATACTGTATATTCTGTAGGCTATATTTTTTCTTAACCTCATAAGTATTTATATATACTATTATTTTTTTAAATAATCATCATTTAAAATAATTGCATGATACTCCATTATATATGTGTGTATATATACACACACATTTATCCTATCATATGTCATCTATCTAATCCATTATAAATACTACTGAGATAAACATCAATTTTGGGGCACATTTAAAAAATTATTTCCGTAAGTTAGATTTCTAGGATAAAAATAAAATTAATTAGTATTTTATTTTTTAATTTTAATTTTAATTTTTTTTCAAGTAACTTTTTTTATTTTATCAATATACAATGTAGTTGATTTTTGTGTCCGTTCACTGATTCCTCCCTCCCCCCTTCCTCTCCCCTTCCCACCCATCAACATCGTATCTGTTCACTTGTCTTAACAAGTTCAAGGAATTGTGATTGTTGTGTCTTCTTCCCCCGCCCCCATTTGTTTCTGTATTTATTTATTTATTTTCAGCTCCCACAAATAAGTGAGAACATGTGGTATTTCTCTTTCTGTACCTGACTTACTTCACTTAATATAATTTTTTCTAAGTCATCCATGTTGCTGCAAATGGCAGTATTTCATTTTATAGCAAAGTTGTATTCCACTGTGTAGATATACCACATTTTCTGTATCCACTCATCTGATGATGGAATTTGGGCTTGTTCCAACTCTTGGCTATTGTAAAGTGTTGCAATAAACATGGGAGTACAGGTGTTCCTTTGACATGATGACTTCCATTCTTCTGGGTATATTCTGAGCAGTGGAATAGCTGGGTTATACGGTAGATCTATCTGCAACTGTTTGAGGAAACTCCATACCATTTTCCACAAAGGCTGCACCATTTTGTAGTCCCACCAGCAGTGTATGAGAGTTCCTTTCTCTCAACAACCTCTCCAGCACTTATTCTCAGTCTTTTGGATATTAGCCATCCTAACTGGAGTGAGACAGTATCTCAGTGTGTTTTGATTTGCATTGAAAAAATGCTGAGTGATGTTGAGCATTTTTTCATGTGTCTGCTGGCCATTCATATATCTTCCTTTGAGAAATGCCTATTCAGCTCCTTTGCCCATTTTTTAAGTGCACTACTTGTTTTTTTGCTGTAAAGTTGCGCAGTGTTTATTTTTTGTGTGTGTCTCTGGCTTGTTTCACTCAACATGAAGTTTTTGAAATTCATCTGTGCGGCATTTTTAATACATATTTCCAGGCTCACCTATATTGTTGTTTCTGAAGACCCTGCTTGCTTAAATAACAAGGATCTGTTTGTCTTTTTGGTGTTTGCAGTGCTACAGTCAGGGCCTCAAGAAGATGCAGGATTCCTGTCTCTACCCTCCCACCACCTGGAGTTAAACCACAAACGCAATTCAAGAACCCTTAGTTACAAATAACATCGACAAATTGAAGCACAAACTCTGAGTACTCCTACTCAATGGAGAATTTAAAGGCTTAAACATAGTCTCAACCAGTGAAAGTTCTTGTTTCCCTTTACCTTCAGATCAGTAAAAACTAATTTGCTTTCATACCATTGGTCTGCAGAGTTGTTGGGAAATTTTCCAATGCCCTTTAGTCCAGTGCTTTTCAGATTTTATGTGCATATGAATCACTTGGAGGCTTTGTTAAAATGTGGATTATGATTCAGTTCATCTGGGGTGGTCACATCTGGCAAGTGGTCACATAGTGCTGCTGCTGTTCTTGTCTAGCAATCATTATGGGTATTGTTTAGACCAGAGATGATGGTATCCAAGGGCAGTGGCAGTGAAAACTCAGAAGAAGTAAGGTACAGTTGTCACTTGGTTCCTGTAAGGGATTGGTTCCAAGACCCCCTCCCCACCCAGAAACCAAAATTTGCGGATGGCCAAGTCCCTGATAAAAATGGCGTGGTAGTTGCGTGTAGCCTCAGCCACCCACTACACTTGCTAAGAAACACACCAGGAGACAAAGGCTCAACCACAATGTATTAAGCAGTCAAGATGGACCGGCGGGCTGCTCTCTTGAAAGTGGGAGCAGTGGCAGGGAGAGTCGAGGTGGGCCCTTTATATCCCGTTAAGCTGAGCTGGACTGTTCCTATTGGCTAGTGAGGGTGGGGAGGGCAGTTTGCGAGGTTTAAGCTGAGTTGGGATTTTTCTATAGGTGGAGAAATTCACACACGTGGGAAGGGGATATGGTGGTAAGGAAGAAGGGGGTGGGGGGTCTTTGTTTTCGGAAGATGTGCTGTTCTAGGGGCCTTGAAACTTTTGTGCAGCCATTTTGGGCGTTCTGCTGCCATCTTAGACTGTCCTCAGGTAGCACATGATTGACTAACAATAATGGGACAGGGAATATTATGGCAGAGTTATAATACATCATAGATGGATAGACAGAAAATTCATATATAAAGACTTAAAGTGAAGACACAGAGATAGACGGATACAGATTCAAGGGTGGTGAACCACGTGGAGGGCTTGATTTTCCTCGCTCTGTGGGTGTGTATATCCACAACAGACGAACTTCTAAGATCCTGCTCTACTATCAATTATGAGAGAAAAAGCTGGGCCTGTGTTCGGTGCCTAGAACTACCCTAGTTGCAATTAGGCACTCACTGAAATTTTATGGTGATGATGATATCAGATAAATAAAATCTTCCTGTTTATAGAGTACTAAGTAGTCATAAATGTGATGGTTAAAAATAAAAATATGAGCATTGGTTAAAACAAGCAGAAAAGTCACATAAAATCTTGGGGTTAGTCATAGATTAAATTAGATTTTTCCTATGGTTATTATATACCAGTTTGGTGTATTTTAATCACCTGAAGGAAGTGTTATTTGGCAAGAGGAAAATATGCAAATTATATATTTTGTAAAGTTTGATATAAATTACTCCACAAACAATTAAAATATGGTCATATATTTTTACTTTTATAATTAATTGCTTGTTTAAGCAATTCCTGCCTCACTTATAGAAAATCCATTTTTTTTCTCACCAAATTATTCTGGAACTTTGGGAGCTTACAAAGTCTAAAGAGGAGGGAGGGTCTATCCGGCTTCATCCAAGTGCAGAGACTGAACTCTCAGCTACTGCCTTAGCTTCCTACTGCCGGAGGGGGTGATGCCACAGATGTGTGGTTCGACAGACCCCAGAGTCCCCTGGGACAGTGATGCTCATGGACCTGGATTTCCATTCAAGCTAGTTGGGCTCATTGAGGGAGGATGATGTTGATAGCTCAGATGTAAGTGGTGTTCCCCAAGACTTAGGTCTCAAGATT
>NW_007730679.1:146706-148674 GCF_000696425.1 Galeopterus variegatus
TATGAATTACTCCACAAACAATTAAAATATGGTCATATATTTTTACTTTTATAATTAATTGCTTGTTTAAGCAATTCCTGCCTCACTTATAGAAAATCCATTTTTTTTCTCACCAAATTATCCTTGAACTTTGGGGGCTTACAAAGTCTAAAGAGGAGGGAGGGTCTATCCGGCTTCATCCAAGTGCAGAGACTGAACTCTCAGCTACTGCCATAGCTTCCTACTGCCGGAGGGGGTGATGCCACAGATTTGTGGTTCAACAGACCCCAGAGTCCCCTGGGGCAGTGATGCTCATGGACCTGGATTTCCATTCAAGCTAGTTGGGCTCATTGAGGGAGGATGATGTTGATACCTCAGATGTAAGTGGTGTTCCCCAAGACTTAGGTCTCAAGATTGTAAGTACTAGTGCTTAGTTACTTCAATCCTCTTACACAGTTACCTCCCAGGGTTTTAGTTGACTGGCTACATCATGGTTCACCTCATGATTCCAGAACAGCTGTATTTCTTTCCACCCTAGTTAGCATTCTCAGATCACAAGGGATCTAATGGCCCTTCCCCAGCATATTGGAACTAATAGGCTACTCTTCCAACACAGGCTACTGCAGTCATTCCGAAGGTCCCCACACTCACCAATCTAAGGGAGATTCCCAGTTATGCTTGGGCATGGGGCTGTCTTAACTAGTAAGTAAAAACTACTGTGGGGAAAATAGAAGAATTTAGTCAGGCTCCCTCCACATATCTTGTAAACAAGTTGTGTGTGGGTGGAGTTAGTGGCATGTGTGCCAATGTATCTTTTTAGTTAATTGCTATTGTGTGTTCTTCAGTTCCTGAAGCAGGCTGGCTGGCAGAGCCCCGAGTCTAAAAATAGAACATGTTTACTCTGCTGGCAGCTGCTCAGTTTTAGTTTTCCTTTGGACTTTGCTGGTAGCAGTTGAGTTTCTGAGTTTCTCCTTTGTACTGCCTAGCTCCTAGTGTTGTGTGTGCAGAATAAAGACTATTCCTACTTCATCCAAGGCTCCAAGGACCTTTTTGCCATTACCTAGTTCATAGACCTGCATGTGAAGGGCGTGTGAATGGGTTTAAGGGGTCTGTGAGCTCCAGACCCAGCCCTAGCTCTACAATTACAATGTAAGAAACAAGTAATCATAAGTATAACTACCAGGATGCATATCATTCCTGTAAGTAATGTTAATTAACTAGATTCCCCTGTCAAAGCAGCAATATATAAATAGGTACAATTTTCCCATTTAATATTTGAAGTGCCAACCCCAGAGCAGGAATTACATGCTAGCCAAACTCTCCTTTTTGAATACTTTCATTGTATTTTGGTCACATTTGCTGATTATCAGATTTTTTTTTTTTTTTTTTGTGGCTGGCTGGTATGGGGATCTGAACCTGTGACCTTAGTGTTACAAGGCTGCACTATGACCAAATGAACTAATTGGCCAGCCCTTAATGGAATTTTTTTTTTTTAAAGAAAAACTTAGTATTAAGGAAATGTAATGACTCTCTGCCTCATTTTAAATACTCTATACATCTGGCTTTTAAAAGCCAAAGAAACATAAATCTGTAACTTCCCCAAGCTGATAACTAAGAAATAGGATTTTGAACATTTTGGATAATGACAAGATATTTCCAGGAAAGGTCTAGACATGTGCTTTCCAATAGAAGTATAAATCAGTCCACATGTATACTTTAAAACTTTCTAGTAGCCACATTAAAAAAACAAAAGCAGCAAGTTAAAATAATTTTAATAATGTATTTTATTTAAACTCAATATATTTGAAATATTATAATTTCAACATATAATCAATATAACAAATATTGAGATCTTTTACTGTTTTTGGTGCTAAGTCTTCAATATCCAGTGTGTATTTTACACTTACAGCAAATCTCAGTTCAGCCTCGCTACATTCCAAGTGATCAGGAGCCACATATGGCTAATGGCTATGATATTATACAGCATTA
>NW_007730679.1:149814-150633 GCF_000696425.1 Galeopterus variegatus
AAAAAAAGGAAGAAAAGGAAAGAAAACAGTGAGGCTTTGTAGTGTTTTAACCTATCTTAGCCCCATCCCCTCTCTTCAGGTCAGTGTTCACCTTAAAAATAATGTCTCACAATTTTGATAATGGAGGGAGCTGAATGAACTTCATTCCCAAAGAATTGTCACTATTTGACTGTCTGGTGGTTCCCTAGAAAATTCCATTCAAAGGCTTATCTTTATCTGACCTCACTTCAATAGCAGTGCTAAAATCTCCTTGGAACGTTTGGCAAATGTTTTAATGGCATAGCTGCTTGAGGCAATGGATAACAGCTGTGACAAATAACACACCAAAAATCACAGGAGAAAAGGCTGAGAAATGAGATATCCATAGGGACTTTAAAAAGCTCCAACATATTCCTGGAAATAAAGAAGGCCGTGTGCGTGTGAAGGTTTGTATGCATGAACAGCAAATACCTGAGAAGGCCCCAATCACCCTTGACTGGTTGACTTTGAGGCTGTGGGACAGTAGGAAGTGAAGCTAAGGCAGAGTTGAAAACTGCCTGGTGGAATGTTGAATGCATGCACCAATACATACAGTGGCCCCCTCAACAAATATCGGGGAATTAAATGGTTTTAGACATTTAAGGCACATTCTGTCCAGTCATTAGCCAGCCACTAAGCTAACTGAACAGGCACTTCAGTGGCCACATATGAAAAAGACTACAAACTGTCCAGTTTTTAACAAAAAATTACAAGACATGCAAAGAAAAAGAAAGGATGGCTCATATACACACAAGGAAACAAAAGCAGTAAATAAAAACTATTCTAGAGGAATCCCAGACA
>NW_007730679.1:151270-158168 GCF_000696425.1 Galeopterus variegatus
TTAATCTGCACATCCAAGAAGCTCAGTAAATTTCGAGTAAACTCAAACAGATTCACATCTAGACAAATCATAATACAACTCTTGATAGCCAAAGACAATGAATCTTGAAATCTACAAGAGAGAAACAACAAATTACCTACAAAGGATTCTCAATAAGATTAACAACCAATTTCTTATCAAAATAGGGAGGCCAGAAAATAGTGGAATGACATATTCAAAATGCTGAAAGAAAAAAAATACAAAAACGACACAATTGTATATCTGGCAAAGCTATCCTTCAGAAATGAAGAGGAAATTGGAACACCCACAGATAAAGAAATGCTAAGAGACTTTGTTACTAGTAGACCTACCCTACCTGAAATACTAAAGGGATTTTTTAGGGTGAAATGAAAGGACACTAGATAGTAACGTGAGTCAACATAAAGAAATAAAGAGCCCTGGAAAATGTAACTACATAGGTAAATACAAAAGATAGTATAAACACATTGTTTTTCTCATATCTCATTTAACAGACCCTTACATAAAGCAATAATTATGAATTATGTCAGTGGGCATTACTGTTGACTGAATGTCCCCCCCCAAAACTCACTGAAGCTTAATCTCCACTGTCACTGTTGAGAGAGCGGGAAATCCTATTACGGTAGTTGAAAGGTGGGACATTGAAGAGGTGATTGGATTGTGAGGACTGTGACCTTGCCCCCAAAACTCACTGAAGCTTAATCTCCACTGTCACTGTTGAGAGAGCGGGAAATCCTATTATGGTAGTTGAAAGGTGGGGCATTGAAGAGGTGATTGGATTGTGAGGACTGTGACCTTGTGAATAGATTGATCCATTCATGGACTAATGGGCATGGTCCTGATGGCTTTAAAAGGAGAGCTAGTGAGCAGGTTACTCTTTCCATCAGCCGTTTTGCCATGCGATACCCTGTGTCATTGTATGGCCATCACCAAGAACAAGGCCCTCAACAGATAAGTTCCCTGGACTTTAGACTCTCCAGCCTCCAAAACTGTAAGCAATAAATATTGTTTCTTTACAAATAACCCAGTTTCAGGTATTTCTGTTATAAGCAACAGAAATGGATTAATACAGGCACAAAATTTATAAGATATAATTTGTAACAATAACAGCATAAAGATGCATGGAGACAGAGCTATATAATAGCAATTTTGGGGGGATACTATAGATATTAAACTGATATTAATTTGAACTAGAGTGTTTTAAGTTCAATGTTAATTGCAGTTTCCAGAGCAACCACTTAGAAAATAACTCAAAAAATAGTAAAAGAAATTAAAAGATACCATGTAAAAATGGTAAACTAGAAAGCTCTATTTAGCACAAAAGAAGGCAGTAATGGAGAAACAAGGAAAAAATCACTTTGCATAGGGAACAAATAGCAAGTGGCAGATATAAATCCTACCTTATCAGTACTTAAATATAAATGAATTAAGTTCCCTGATTAAAAGGCAGAGATTAGTAGAATGGATAAAAAAATGATCCAAAGTATATGCTATCTGTAAGAGACTCACTTTAGATTTAAAAACATAAATGAGTTGAAAATAAAAGAATGAAAAAAAAGATACGCATGCAAATGCTAACCCAAAACAAAAAAGAGTGGAGTAGCCATACTAATATAGACAAAATACACTTTAAGACAAAAACTTTAATAGAGACAAAGAAAGACACTTTATAATGACAAAAGAACCAATCCATCAAGAAGATTGAGCATTTAAAAACACATATGCATCTAACAGCAGAGGCCCCAAATACATGAAGCACATTTGACAAAAATGATGGGAGACATAGACAATCCAACAGTATTAGGTGGAGACTTCAATACCCAACTTTCAATAATGAATACAACAGCAACGGAAGATGATCAGCAAGGTGACAGAAGACTTAAACAACACTTTTAATCAGCTAGACTAATGGATATGTGAAAGTACCACAAAAAGCTTGTGACAAAATGGAATTAAAAGACAATACAAACCTTTCCATGAACTTTTTGAAGTAGTCTCATATGTAGAGAGAACATTCCACCCAACAACAGAAGAACATACATTCTTCTCCAGTGGATGTGGAACACTCTTGAGGGAAAACCATGTTAGGTCATAAAACAAATCTCAATAAATATAAAAGGTTTGAACCATACAGAGTATGTCCTCTGATAATAATGTATATAAATTAAAAATCAAAAAAATGAGAGAAATTTTCAAACGTGTGAAAGTTAAACAACACATTCATAAATAACGAAAGGGTCAAAGAAGAAATCATGATGAAAATTAGAAAATACTTTGGGATCAATGAAAATAGAAATACAACATACAAAACTTATGGAATTCAGTGAAAGCTGTGCTCAGGGGGATTTATAGCTGTAGATACCTACATTCAAAAAGAAGTCAAATAAATACCCTAACCTTCTGCTTTGAGAACCTAGAAAATAGTAGCAAACTAAATGTACAGCTAACAGAGGGAGAAAATGATAAATATTAGAGTGGAAGTAAATAAAATAGAAAATAGGAACACAATAGAGAAAATCAACACAACCATAAGTTGGTTATTTGAAAAGACTGACAAACCTTATGAATCTTTAATCTAGACTAGCCAAGAAAAAATAGAGAAGACTCAATAAAATCAGGAATAAAAGAGGGGACATTATTACTCACCTTATAGAAGTACAAATGGTTAAAAAGGAATATTATAAATATACATAACAAATTAGATAACCTAGATGAAATGGAAAAATTCTTTAAAAATAACAAACTACCAATATTGCTTTAAGATAGAAATCTGACTAGATCTATAAAAAGTAAAGAGTTTGAACCAGTAATCAAAAAACTACCCACAAAGAAAAACAACTACCCACAAAGACTAGATGGCTTCACTACTAAATTCTACAGAATGTCTTAACACCAACATTTTATAAACTTTTTCAAAATATAAAAGAGGAGAGAAAATTTTCTAATTCTATGAAGCCATTATTACCCTGACACAGAAAACAGATAAAGATATCACAAGAAAACTAGGGACCAATATCCCATGTAGATACAAAAATCCTCAATAAAATACTATAAAACCTAATCCAATAACATGTAAAAAGAACTTTACATCATAACCAAGTGGGACTTACCTAAGAGTGAAAAGTTGGTTCATTGTATGAAATTCATTTAGTGTAATAGAACATATTAATAGAAAAAAGGGAAAACAAACACATTATCATCTCAATAAATATAAAAAACATAACTGATAAAATGCAACACCCTTTTAATGATAAAAACACTCAGTAAACTCAGAATAGAAGTGCTCTTCCTCAATGTGATTAAAGGGCTTCTGTGAAAGACAGACAGCTAAATTGTATTTTATGGTGAAAGACTGAAAGCTTTTCTCCTAAGATCAGAAACAACATAAGGAGCTATCATCACTTCTATTCAACATTGTATTGTATATTCTAGCAAGAGCAATCAGGTAAGAAAAAGATATAAAAGGCACTTAAACTGAAAAGAAAGAAGTAAAACTATCTCTATTTGCATGTGACATGATCTTATATTTAGAAAACCCTAAAGAATTTACAACACAAATTATTAGAGCTAATAAATGAATTCAGCAAATTCATAGGCTACAAGTTCAATTACATAGAAATCAGTTGAATTTCTATACACTAGCAACAAAAAATATGAAAATGAAATTAAGAAAACAATTTTATTTACAACAGTGTCAAAAAGAGTAAAGTATTAGGAAAAAATTTAACCAAAGTGTAAGACTTATCCACTGAAAACTACAAAACATTGTTGAAAAAAATTAAAGAAGATCTAAATAATTGGAAAGACATCCTGAATTCATGTCTTGGAAGAGTTAATAATGTAAAGATGGCATTAGTTCCTAAAATGATCTCCAGAATTTGTTTCCTAATCTTAAAAATTACTCTTTTTTAATTGGTTCTGAATATTCATGGGGTACAAATCTGATTATCACCACTCATGCACAAGATGTGATGGCCAGATCCATACTGGCAGCATGCACATTACCACAAATTGAGATTATACCCCACATCCCTCATCCAATTATCAATCCAATAAAGTTCTGTCTTTTTAGTAGAAATGGACAAGTTGATGCTAAAATTCATATGACAATGAAAGCAACCTAGAAAAGCCAAAATAATCTTGAAAAAGAAGAAAATAGTTGGAGGACTCACACTTCTTGATTTAAAATCATACTACAAAGGCAGTTTGGTACTGGCATAAGGACAAAAATATAGATCCAAGGCACAGAATTGCGCATCTATAAATAAACCCATATATCTATGGTGAACTGATTTTTGACAAGGGTCCCAAGATCATTCAATGGGGAAAGAATAGTTTTTTTCAACAAATGGTGCTAGGTCAACTATATAGATGCAACAAATGAATCTGGACCCCTATCTTACACCATATACAAAAATGAACTCAAAATGAATCAAAGATCTAAATGCAATGCCCAGAACTATAAAACTCCCAGAAGGAAAAAAACGGTATAAATCTTCATGATATTGGATTAAGCAATGATTTCTTATATATGACAACTAAAGCACTAGCAACTAAAGAAAAATAAATCAATTGGGTTTCATCAAATTAAAAAAAAATTTGTGCATGGAAGGACACTACCAAGAAAGTGAAAAGATAGCTTGCAGAATCATACCTTGTATTAGTTTTCTAGAACTGCCATAACAAAATACTGCAGATTTGGTAGCTTAAACAACAAAAATTTATTTTCTTACAGTTCTGGAGGCTAGAAGCCTGAGATCAAGGTGCTGGCAGGTTTGATTTCCTCTGAGGCCTCTCTCCTTGGCTTGCAGATGGCTGCCTTCTCATTGTGTGTTCACATGGTTGTTTCTCTGAGCATACACCTCCGTGCATACATGTGTCTGGTGTATGTGTCTATGTCCTAATCTCTTCTCATAAAGACATCAGTCACGTTAGATTAGGGCCCACCCTAATGACTCTGTTTTTTCTTTTCTTTTTCCTTTTTGTCTTTTTTCGTGACCGGTAACGGGATCGCAACCCTTGGTGTTGTGCCTGTACCGCGACCGGCAACGGGATCGCAACCCTTGGTGTCACGCCCACACTGTGCTCAGCCAGTGAGCAGACCGGTCTCTATATGGGATCCGAACGCTTGGCGGGAGCGCTGCCGCGCTCCCAAGCACTGCACTCAACTGAGTGCACCACTGGGCCGGCCCTAATGCCTCGGTTTTAATTTAATTATCTCTTTAGAGGCCATATCTCCAAATACAGTCATATTTCAAGGTACTGGGGATTAGGGGTTCAACATATGAATTCGGGAGGTGGGACACAATTCAGCTCATAACACAACTCAACAATAAAGAGACAGATAAACCAATTTTAAAATGAGCAAAAGATTCAAAAAGATCTTTCTCCCAAGAAGGTATACAAATGACCAATAAACACATGAAAAGATGCTCAACATAACTAATGATTAGAAAAATGCATATTACAATCATAATGACATATACCACTTTACATCCACTAAGATGGTAATCATCATAATAAAAAATACAGAAAACAACTTGCATTGATGAAGATGTGGAGAAACTGAACATTCACGCACTTCTGTAAAATGGTGCAGCTGCTTTGAAAAATAGTTGGCAGTTCCTGAAAAAGTTAAGCTTAGAGTTACCATATAACCAGCAATTCCATTCCTAGGTATATATACCCAAGAGAACTGAAAATAAGTTCACGCAAAAACTTGTACATAAAGGAGCTTCCGGTCAAGATGGTGGAATAGATGGTTCCTAGCATCACTCTCTCCCACAAATCAATCATTTTACAACTATTAAAAAGCAACAACAGGAGGCCCAAGATCTGTGCCGGAACAGGCAGGAGCCACATGCCATGGGACCCCTGGCCCAGGCAAGTCCCTGCTGCCCAGAAAAGCCTGAGAGCCACTGGGCCCACACACCAAGAGTCAGCTGTGCAGAACAGGCAGGCCCCATGGGACCCCCAGCACAGGCCAGTCCCTGATACCCAGAGAGGCCCGAGAGCTGCTGGGCCCACATGCCCTGAGTCAGACACTCCGGAACAGGCAGGCACCACATGCCATGGTACCCCCAGCCCAAGCCAGTCCCTGCTGCCCAGAGAGGCCCGAGAGCTGCTGGACCCTCATGCCCTGAGTCAGCCATGCTGGAACAGGCAAGTGCTGCAGGACGCCCAGCCAGTCCCTGCCACCCAGAGAGACCCAAAAGCCACCAGGCTCACACATCCTGAGTCAGCCAGGCCAGAACAGGCTGGTGCCACAGGACCTCCAGCCCAGGCCAGTCCCTGCTGCCCAGTGTTGCCCAAGAGTTGCTGGGCCCACATGCCCTTAGTCTGCCATACCATAACAGGCAGGCACCATGGGACCCCCAGCCCGGGTCAGTCCCTGCCACCCAGAGAGGCCTGAGAGCTGCTGGGCCCACATGCCCTAAGGCAGCTGTGCCAGAATAGACAGGCAGTGTGGGACCCCAGAGCCCAGGCCAGTCCCCACTGCCCAGTGTTGCCCAAGAGCTGCCAGGCCCACATGCCTTGAGTCAGCCATGCCGGAACAGACAGGTGCCATGGGACCCCATGCCCAGGCCAGTCCCTGCCACCCAGAGAGGCCCTAGAGTTGCCAGGTCCACACACCCCAAGCCAGCTGTGCCAGAATAGGTAGGCACCATGGTACCCTCATTCCAGGCCAGTCCCTGCTGCCCAGAAGTGGCAGTCTCTTCAGGATCTAGGCCACACATCAGGGTGGAATGAACGGACTGTGATACCTCCTGCAACAATGACTAAACCCCAAAGAAAGATACCAAAAATATGAAAAATCAAGAAAGTATGTTACCACTAAAGGAAAATAATAACTCTCAAGCTCTAGATCCTATAGAAAAGA
>NW_007730679.1:158653-159594 GCF_000696425.1 Galeopterus variegatus
GAAAGTATGTTACCACTAAAGGAAAATAATAACTCTCAAGCTCTAGATCCTATAGAAAAGAAGTCCTTGAAATCACTGACAAGGAATTTTGAGCAACAATTCTAAAGAAACTAAATGAGGTACAATAGAACTCAGTTAGACAACAAAATGAAATGAGAAAAAATATATAGGACGTGAAAGAAGAAATGTACAAAGAAATCAATGACCTGAGAAAGAATGTAGCAGAGCTTCTGGAGCTGAAGGATTCATTCAATGAAATAAAAAAATAAAAAAATAAAAAACCACAACAGAAAGTCTAACCAGCAGGCTAGAAAAAGCAGAAGAGAGAATTTCTGACCTTGAAGACAGAGTGTTTGAATTAACACAATTGGACCAAAAAAGAAAAAAGAATTTTAAAAAGTGAAGAAAATATAAGAGAGATAAAAAACAACCTTAAGCACTCAAATATCCAAATCATGGGTATTCCAGAAGAGGACANGAGATAAAAAACAACCTTAAGCACTCAAATATCCAAATCATGGGTATTCCAGAAGAGGACAAAAAAGGAAATGGTATTGAAAACTTATTCAACGATATAATAGCAGAAAACTCCCCAAGTATAGGGAAAGTCGCAGATCTTCAGATTTGGGAGGCCCAAAGATACCCAAACATATTCAACCCCAAAGGTCCTCCCCAAGACATGTGATAGTCAAGCTGGCAAAACTCAAAGACAAAGAGAGAATCTTAAAAGCTGCAAGAGAGAAGTGTCAAGTCACCTATAAGTGGACCCCAATCAGACTAACATCAGACTTATGAAAATAATGACACATCATACCATAACCTGTGGGATCCTGCAAAAGCAGTACTAAGGGGGAAATTTATTGCATTAAATGTTACTTCAGAAGAATGGTAAGATGGCAAGTAAACAACCTAACACTTCACCTTAAAAAACTAGAAAATCA
>NW_007730679.1:160070-165637 GCF_000696425.1 Galeopterus variegatus
TAAGATCATAGCAGAACTAAATGAAATATAAACCTGAAAAATGATACAAAAGATCAATGAAATAAAAATTTGGCTTTTTGAAAAGATGAATAAAATTGACAAACCTTTCACAAGGCTAACTAAGAAAAGAGAGAAGAACCAAATAACAAAAATTAGAAATGAAAAACAACATATGATATTACAACTGGTACCTCAGAAATATAAGGAATCATTAGAGACTACTATCAACAACTACATGCCAACAAAATTGAAAATCTGGAGGAAATGAATAAATTTCTGGACACATACAAACTACCAAAACTGGGCTGGCCCTGTGGTGCACTCGGGAGAGTGCAGCACTGGGAACGCAGTGACGGTCCCACCGCAGGTTTGGATCCTATATAGGAATGGCCAGTGCGCTCACTGGCTGAGCGCGGTGTGGGCAACACCAAGCCAAAGGTTGCGATTCCCTTACCGGTCATGAAAAAGACCAAAAAAACCCAAACAAACAAAAAAACAAACTACTAAAACTTAGCCAAGAAGATATAGAAAATCTGAACAGACCAATAAAAATAAAAGAGATTAAAGCTGTTATCAGATGTCTCCCAACAAAGAAAAGCCCAAGACTGGACGGGTTCACTTCAGAGTTCTACCAAACCTTCAAAGAGGAATTGATGCCAATTCTCTACTAACTATTCCAAAAGGTTGAAACAGAGGCCATTCTCCCAAAGTCATTCTATGAGGCAAACATCACCCTGACCAAAACCAAAGATACAACAAAAATGGAAAACTACTAACCAATACCCTTGATGAATATAGATACAAAAATCCTCAGTAAAATACTAGCTAAGAAAATACAGCAACACATACACAAAACTATACACTATGATCAAGTGGCATTCATCCCAGGGATGCAAGGATGGTTTGACATATGTAAATCAATAAATGTGATACACCAAATCAATAAAATCAAAGACAAAGACCATATGATCATCTCTATAGATGCTGAAAAAGCATTTGGCAAAATTCAACATTAGTTCATGATAAAGACTCTGTACAAGTTAGGTATAGATGGAAAATATCTCAACACAATTAAAGCCATATATGATAAGCCCACAGCCAATATCATCCCAAATGGGGAAAAGCTGAAAGCTTTTCCTTTATGAACAGGAACTAGACAAGAATGCCCACTCTCACCATTCCTATTCAACATAGTGTTGGAAGTACTAGGCAGAGCAATCAGAGAAGAGAAGGAAATAAAGGGCATCCAGATTGGAAAAGGTAAGTCAAACTGTCCCTGTTTGCAGATCATATGATCCTATATATATTGAACAGCCTAAAGCCTCTACAAAAAACCTCTTAGAGTTGATACATGATTTCAACAAAGTTGCAGGATACAAAATCAACACACAAAAATCAGTAGCATTTCTATACTCTAACAGTAAACATGCAGAAAATGAAATCAAGAAAGCTAGCCCATTTACAATAGTGACCAGAAAGATAAAATTCTTAGGAATTGAATTAACCAAGGATGTGAAAAATCTCTATGAAGAAAACTACAAACCACTGTTGAGAGAAATTAAAGAGGACACAAGATGGAAAGATATCCCATGCTCTTGGATTGGAAGAATTAACATTGTGAAAATGTCCATATTAGCTAACGTGATTTACATATTCAGTGCAATCCCCATCAAAATTCCAATGACATTTTTCTCAGAAATGGAAAAAAATATCCAGACATTTATATGGAGTAACAAAAGACCACGAATAGCCAAAGCAATCCTGAGCAAAAAAAATAAAACTTGGAGGCATAACACTATATAACTTTAAATTATACTACAAAGCTATAATAACCAAAATAGCATGGTACTGGCATAAAAACAGACACAAGTTTTAATGGAATAGAATAGAGAATCCAGAAATCACCCCATACACCTGCAGCCATCTGATCTTTGACAAAGGCACCAAGCCTATACACTGGGGAAGAAGACTGCCTCTTCAGCAAATGGTTCTGGGAAAACTGGATATTCATATGTAGGAGAATGAAAGTAGATCCATACCTCTCATCATATACCTACATCAACTCAAAATAGATTAAAGAATTAAATATACATCTTGAAACAATAAAACTCCTTTAAAAAAACATAGGGGAAACACTTCGGGAAGTAGGAGTGGGTACAGAATTCATAAATAGGACCCCAAAAGCACAGGCAACTAAAGGTAAAATAAACAAATGGGATTGTATCAAACTAAAAAGCTTCTGCACAGCAAAAGAAACAATTTACAGAGTTAAAAGACAACCAACAGAGTGGGAGAAAATATTTGCAAAATATACATCTGACAAAGGATTAATATCCAGAATATACAAGGAACTCAGACCACTTTACAGCCAAAAAATAATTACCCAATTAAAAAATGGGCAAAGGAGCTGAATAGGCATTTCTCAAGGGAAGATATATGAATGGTCGACACATGAAAAAATGTTCAGCATCACTCAGCATTTGGGAAATGCAAATCAAAACCACACTAAGATACCATCTCACTTCAGTTATGAGGGCTAATATTCAAAAGACTGTGAATGATAAATGCTGGCAAGGTTGTGAAGAAAAAGGAATCCTCCTACACTGTTCGTGGGACTGCAAAATGGTGCAGCCTTTATGGAAAATGGTTTGGAGGTTCCTCAAACAATTACAGATAGATCTACCATATGACCCAGCTATTCCACTGCTAGGAATATACCCAGAGGAATGGAAATCATCATATCGAAGGCATACCTGTATGCCAATGTTTACTGCAACACTATTTATAATAGCCAAGAGTTGGAACCAGCTCAAATGTCCATCATCAAATGAGTGGATACGGAAACTGTGGTATATGTACACAATGGAATACTACTCTACTATAAAAAAGAATGAAATACTACCATTCACAACAACATGGATGGACTTAGAAAAAATTATATTAAGTGAAAAAGTCAGGCACCGAAAGAGAAATACCACATGTTCTCACTGATTTGTGGGAGCTAAAAATAGATAAATAAATACACAAACAAATTGGGGGGGGGCAGAGAAGAAGACACAACAATCACAATTTTTTGAGCTTGTTAAAGCAAGCAAACAGATAAAAGGGGGGGCGGAGGATTCGGTAAAGGGACATGAAAATCAACTACATTGTATGATAAAATAAAATGAAAATAAAAAATAAGAAAAACCAGACTTCCTCAACAGGTTCTTCTGATAGATACAGAAATTGTTTCCTTTCTGTACTGCCTTATTTTATAAATCTCCTTCCCAGACAGGGGTACAAATTAGCCTCAAAATCAGAAAACAGAAATTATCAAGTGGAAGGTGAAAGCCAAGCTGTGTTCACTAAACAGAGCATTTTCTACAAGAAACAAGAGCTCTTTCTTCCTCATTGGACAGGACAGAATGACAACTTTCTGAAAGAGGGAGGTCAGAGGGCAAATGTGCAATTAACTTAAGAAAAGGAGAATAACTAAAATTTCCCATAGGATTTTCAATGCTGCCACAAAAAGATAGGGATGGAAGGAGCTCCCCAGCCCCCAGTACAGAATGTTTCCAGAATGACCGTCACGGGATGTGCTTGATTTGGGGGAGGAGGACCTTTTCTATGCATGTTGGCTAAATTATAAAAAAAAAAAAAAATCCAAATTAAGTAGATAGAACTTAACTAGTCCACTTTTAAATTTCTATGTCTTCCTGACCTGGGGATGAGGGTTTGGGAGTTAAGCGTGATCACATTTAATGGCAACATAAGCCATGTAAACTGACAAGCCATGGCTTGTCTCTGCTCTCCTGCATGAAACAGACTCAGAGGGTGTCAGTTAGTTTTGCTGCATAACAAACCACCAACATTTATTGGTTTCCAACAATCACTTGTTAATCCTACACCTGGAACCCAAAAAACCATAATCAGCACCGTGAATACAGGAGAAAGAACAGCACTGGTAGAGTAGACATGCAAACAAGAAAGAGAAAGAAACTATACCATGCCACCTCAAAAAACCAATGAACACCAAAGATAAACAATAAAAGGGAAAGAAAGGAAAAAAAAAGATACTTAAATCAACTATAAGAAGCACAATTAAAAGTTGGGAATAAGACAATACCTTTCAATAACAACCCTAAAGGTAAATGGATTAAATCCCCACTCAAAAGACAGATTGATGGTTTGTATTAAAAAGCTAGACCCAACTATACTCTGTCTACAAAAGACTCACCTCACCTATAAAGACACACACAGAATAATAGTGAAGGAATCGAAAAAGATGTACCACACAAATGGACACTGAAAGTGAGCAGGATTAGCTACTCTTATATTGGATAAAATAGACTTTAAACCAAAAACCATAAAAAGAGACAAAGAAGGCCATTACATAACAATAAAGGGATTTATTCAGCAAGAAGACATAACAATCATAAATATATATGCACCCCAACACTAGAGCACCCAGATATATAAAGTAAACACTATTAGACCTAAAGAAAGAGATAGACTCCAATATGATAATACTTGGGGACCTGAACACAGCTCTCAACATGGACATCTAGGCAACAAATCAACAGAGAAACACAGGATATGAACTACGCTTTGGACCAACTGGACTTGGCAGAAATCTACAGAACATTTCATCAAACAACTGCAGAATATACATTCTTTTCATCAGCACATGGAACATTCTCCAAGATAGACCACATGTTATGTCACAAACCAAGTCTCAACAAATTTTTAAAAATTGAAATCATTTCAAGTATCTTTGCAGACCACAATGGATTCAAACTAGAAGTCAATAACAAGCAAAACTTTGGAAATTATAAAAACGCATGGAAATAAAAAAACATGCTCCGCAATGACCAATGGCTCCAAGAAGATATTAAACAGGAAATTAAAAAAAAATGTTGAAGCTAATGAAAGTAAAGACACATCATACAAAACTTGTGGGATACAGCAAAGGCAGTACTAATAAGAGGGAAGGTTATTGCAATAAACACTTACATCAAAAGAACAGAAAGATTTAAAATAAACAACCTAACGCTACACCTCAAAGAACTAGAAAAACAAAAACAATGCAATTTCAAAATTACTACACAGAAAGAAATAATTAAGACCAGAGCAGAACTAAATGAAATAGACCCAAAAGAATGATACAAAAGATCAATGAAACAAAAAGTTGGTTTTTTAAACAAAATAAACCATTAGCTAGGCTAACTAAAAATTTAAAAAGGAGAGAGAAGACCCAAAAAACAAAAATTAGAAATGAAAGAGGAGACATTACATCTGATACCACAGAAATCAGACTATAGCAACATATCTGTCTTAGTCCATTTCTATTGCGTATAACAAAATACCTGGAACTGGTGGTTTACAAGAAAATGAAATTTATTGCTTACAGTTTAGGAGGCTGGGAAATCCAAAGGCCAGGGAACACATCTGGTGAAGGTCTTAGTGATGGTGACAGTGACCCAGTGGTCTCACATGGCAGAAATGGCAGAGAAGAGAGAAAAAGACTCACATGCTCTCCTTTTAAAGCCCTCAGAACCATGCCCTGGACCACCATTATTAATCCA
>NW_007730679.1:166584-168651 GCF_000696425.1 Galeopterus variegatus
TAAACAAAATAAACAAACCATTAGCTAGGCTAACTAAAAATTTAAAAAGGAGAAGAAGACCCAAAAAACAAAAATTAGAAATGAAAGAGGAGACATTACATCCGATACCACAGAAATCAGACTATAGCAACATATCTGTCTTAGTCCATTTCTATTGCGTATAACAAAATACCTGGAACTGGTGGTTTACAAGAAAATGAAATTTATTGCTTACAGTTTAGGAGGCTGGGAAGTCGAAAGGCCAGGGAACACATCTGGTGAAGGTCTTAGTGATGGTGACAGTGACCCAGTGGTCTCACATGGCAGAAATGGCAGAGAAGAGAGAAAAAGACTCACATGCTCTCCTTTTAAAGCCCTCAGAACCATGCCCTGGACCACCATTATTAATCCATTCACTACAGCACTGTCCTATAGACTGCTTCTTCAAGGCAACACCTTTCAATTACCATAATAGGACTTCCCGCCCTTGCCACAGTCACAGTGGGGATCAAGTTTCTAATACATAAAAGTTGGGGGACACAATTCTTTTTTTTGTTTTGTTTTGTTCCTTTTTTGTGACTGTTAAGGGGATTGCAACCCTTGGCTTGGTGTCGCCCGCACGGCGCTCAGCCAGTGAGCGCACTGGCCATCCTATATAGGATCCGAACCCGCGGTGGGAGCGCTGCTGCGCTCCGAGCACCGCACCCTCCCGAGTGCGCCATGGAGCCGGCCCATGAGGGACACAATTCAAGCTTCAGTGAGTTTGGTGGGGGGCATTCAATCCACAGAACAAAGTATGCATCTGACAAGTGATTAATATCAGAAAGTATAAGAAACTTAAACAACTTTACAATAGAAAAACAAGTAACCCAATTAAAAAATGGGCAAAGGAGCTAAACAGGCATTTCTCAAAGGAAGATATACAAATGGCCAACAGACACATGGAAAAATGCTTAACATTACTCAGCATCAGGGAAATGCAAACCAAAACCACACTGAGATATCATCTCACCCCAGTTAGACTGGAGATTATAAAAAATACCGAGAATAATAAATGCTGATGAGGACGCAGAGAAAGGGGAACTCTCCTACACTGTTGGTGGGACTGTAAATTGGTGCAGCCACTATGGAAAACAGTATGGAGGTTCCTCAAACAACTGTAGATAGAACTGCCACATGATCCAGCAATCCCACTGCTGGGTATGTGCCTGAAGGAATGGAAATCATCATGTCAAAGGGACACCTGCACTCCCATGTTCATCACAGCTCTAATTACAATAACAAAGACTTGGTACCAACCTAAATGTCCCCACAGATGACTAGATAAGGAAATTTGGGTATATACACTCAATTTAAAAAGAATGAAATTCNGAGGGTTGCGATCCGTTGCCGGACACGGAAAAAAGACAAAAGACAAAAAAAAAAGAATGAAATTCTGCTGTTGGTGGCAACATGGATGAACTCAGAAAATCTAAGCCAGGTATAGAAAGAGAAATACCTCATGTCCTCATAAAAAGAAGGAGAGATACAACAGTCACAATAATTTGTTGAACTTTCAAAAGGAGAGAACAGAACAGAGGCCAACAGAGGTGGGAAAGGGGAGGGGGAGGGGTGGTTAGTGAGAAATTGGTAAATGGCCACAAAATGATTACATGGTGTCATGTGGAATATACTAATTATCCTGATTTCAGCAAGACATATTGCACACAGGTATTGATCTTCAACGTGGTATCCCACAATTAGAACAATCAATTATGTTTCAAGAAAAAAAGAAAAAGCAAAAACAATCACTTGTTTAGCAATTTGGGCTGAACTAAGCCTGGCTGACATGCGGCTTCAGGCCGGCTTCGCTGGCGGGAAGGAGGGAAGGAGGGACAGAGGGACGGGCGGCAGGCAGGCAGCCTGCACATGTGCACGGGGCCTGGGTGGCGTCTGGGGAGCACGCCCAGCGCTTCGGCCTGCCCGGCAACTGGCACAGTCACTTCTGCACGTGTGACTGGCCAGAGCAAGTTCACAAAGTCAAACTGCAGTCATTAGCCTTCACCTCTTCAGCTGCAGAGTCATAACGCACAGGGCAGGGGAACAATT
>NW_007730679.1:169544-176835 GCF_000696425.1 Galeopterus variegatus
GCGGGGCTGGTTTCCGCGCCGCCCCCGTGGGCTTCGGACGCGCCTCCCGTGGGCGCGACCCGCTGCGTCTCTTCCTCTCCCTCATCGGTCCTTCTCCTCTCCCCCTTTTCCTCAGCAACACGGATCGGGCGAGAGTGGAGCCGGGGCTCGGGCCCACGCAGCCCTCCAGCCCGCAAGGGTCCACACTGGGTCCCACACCCTCACACGCAGGTCTACAGCGAGGTCACAGGAGAAGGTCCTGGGAGCCGAGGCTGAAGAAACAACAGGCCTCACTCAGGGCCGGGAGCAACCGCCCCGCTGGCTTCCCGCACCGGCGTCCTCAGTGCTTGTCCTCAAGTCCGCAGTCCGAGGCTCCCGGCGCACACGCCACTGCGCTCGCTGCACAGTAACGAGGAGCACGTGGGCGCGCGGGAGGAGCCGCAGCAGACGCGCAGCGAGACTGTGAACCTCCCGGGGCCCTGACTGCTCTTGCATATTTCCCCAGCAACGGAGAAAGCAACTTTGTAGCAACCACCCTGAGGCAAACAGCGATGAGCTCCAAACCAGTTTTGGCCGGCTTGGGGAGTCTGTGTACTGTCTCACGGCGGCCCCTAATTTCACCTTTTGACAACACAAGGCCCCTTCAGTCTAATTCTTGAACCTTCATCCCCAAAAGAACATGGGTGTCACGTAACCTACCTGGTGCCGCAGTGCGCAGGCTGCTCATTCCCACTGGAATATGCAGGAGAATAACCCAGCCTTGTCCCACGTGTCCGGGTTTCTCTGCCTAGATCCTTAAAAGTGGCAGCGCCCCGGTGCTCCCGGAGCTTGGTTTATTTTAGGCGGTGAGACTGACCTTGCTCCTGGCTGTACAACCCACGATAAACACCTTTCTGTCAGATGCTCAAATCTCTGTCTTTGTGTTTCTCTTGACACACACGATAGACAAGGACTCTGTGGGTGTTTATCCACAACACCACCCGAGTATTCATGTGGCATTCCCTCTGTGCACACGCACCCCTAGGTAGGAAACCACACGAATAGTTGATTCTTTTGTAATAAAATTACATTCTTTCGCCTAAAGATCAATAGAACTGAGAATGAAGAGGTTTGACCAGTCCTGAGAATTAGATCATTTTTCGTTCAAAAGATACTCTCCTAGTGCCTTTAAGGACCTCTGAGTGCGTCCTCCGCCACCCAGGTGTTCAGTCTGGAGTAAACCTTCCCCGCAAGTGCATTCATTACAGGCACAGGCATGGAATCTGATATACTTTTTCCCTTAAAGTCTTCAAAAAACATCTGCTACTCTAATAAATAAGCCTGCAAGTTGCCAAAGCAAAATACCATAAGAGCAGAGAGCCCCATGTTTGTCCGGAATCTGCATTCCCACTGTCACGGTGACACCAGCCTCAGATTTTCTTCCCTACTGTAGTAAAATCCAGGTGCTACAGCCAAGTGGAGTAGGGGCTTCTGCCCCAGGAGGAAAGGTTCCTGAGACAGAAAGCCAGGTTGCTTCTGCCCAAGGAATTCTTACGAGCGGGGGACAGTGATGGTACAAGGCAGGGCACACTGGCTAAGAGCAAAGACCCTGGAAACATCTTTTAACTAAGTGTTGTGTGTCACCACATAAAAGGCTTGCTCCAAACCCAACAGTAGGCGCATGCCCACCCTTTCAAGTTGCCATCAGCAAAATAACTCAGACAGCTCTGTATAACCTATAGTGTCTCGTCCTTTCTAACCTCATGCTGTTTCACACTTCCATGCTGTTCTCATGGCCAGAAATGTCCTTTCTTAACCTTATTCATAGAAATAATATCTCTTTCCCAATGCAACTCAAATGTCACCTCCTCCAGGAAGCTCTCCTGAACCTTTCCCCATCCGGTGTGGTCACCCTGTGTTATGCTGCTTACTCCCCTATTCTCACTGCTCTTTACAGGCAGGGACAATGGTTGTCCTTCTTGACTTTGTCTCCCCAGGGTCTGTCAGAGAATACTTGACAGACACGAACAGCGAGTATGTGAAGACAGGGAGGGAAGGAGTGAGAAGCCAAAGGAGGGGAGAGAGTTGGACGAAGCAAAGTGAGTTAACAGTATTATTAACAATCTTGACAGTCCAAGTGGGGTTCACAAAGCTCCCCTAAATAAGAGGTCCACGGACGTTTTTCAACGGCATATGGCTCCACATAAAAACCTGGCCTCAAGCCCAGCCGATCCATTCTTGCTCAACTGCTATTGCCAGGGTAAAAGCAGTTCCCTTCCCAGAATGGTGGCTACCCCCTCTCTACCAGGGTGAGGAGGTACAGCTAGAAACGCCTCAACGTTGTAGAATCCTTTCCTGTCATAGAAAACATCCAAGAACTCGTGTCTGTACATTTTTAACAACCAATTCGCAAAGGCACATACAAAGAGCCGGCAGAGATGTTAGGCAGAGAGAGGATTTACAGACTAGACTGAAGTTTGAAAAGCAAATCAAACGAGTCATTGTCCAGGGCAGTTCAGGTCCCCCAGTCTGGAAACTGGGGCAAAAGCAAAGTCTCAGTAATACGAGAGAATGTTCATGAAATCAACTCAAAAGGGTTGGCTTTTGTTTTTGACCCACCCGACTGCAGGGGACCTTAGAAATGAAGCTGTAGTCTTCAAGCTTGACATTTAAAGAGGAAAGTAAAAATACTGCTATTTTAAGACATATAAAACACTCAATTAATAATGGAGGTCAGACCCCTAAACGCAGTCCACAGAACCTCAGCGACTAGAGTTCTCGGGTCGTCTCTGCCTCTGGCTGTGGGCTCCCTGGGTGTGGAGCCATGTTCTGTTCGTCTGTCTCTCCTGTGTGTCTCTCTCCTTTTTCCTACAGTGCTATGATCCACCTTTGCACTATTCCTCCTGACTATTCCCATGAAATTTAGAATTGCTTTTTTCTGTCTATCTAGTAAATTTTCTAAATGCTGCTAAGTCTTATTCTGTGCAAATAGGGAACAGTTCCTTACATTGCTTTATTTTTATCTGTGCTGTCTATATCTTCTTGTGGGTTTTATTTGTGTTTACAGTGTTATTTAATGCACATTTTACCCGCCCTTACAGTTTCACTTATTGTTGGTTAAATTTGCAGCAAATACAGCTTTGGGGGATGGTGCACCCCAAACACCTGGGCTGCATGACACAGACTAACCTACAAGCTACAGGTAAATTTCCTCAGTTTTAGCTAGACGAAAAAAGCCAACTAAAACAAATTACTTTCTTTTGAAGTCTTGCCTTAGCAGTGGCTCACATTCAAATGTTTGTTCGTCAAAAGGTTTCCTTTGTATGGGAATCATCCTGGGATTTTGCAACAGATGAAAGATTTAGTAAATTTAGTAACACACATAACCAAAAGCAATTGTAAAACCCTAGAATTAGGCAAGAATAGCCACTGGGACATTCATCATGTCTATAACATCCCCACAAAATCCTCCAAATGAAACCTTATACCTAAAGATCATGAGGCAATTAAGAAATGGAGATTATTTTTGCTTTTTGGGTGGCAAGGAATAAAGTTTGGCTGTGGGCTCCCTGGGTGTGGAGCCGTGTTCTGTTCATCTGTCTCTCTTGTGTGTCTCTCTCCTTTTTCCTACAGTGCTATGACCCACCTTTGCACTATTCCTCCTGACTATTCCCATGAAATTTAGAATTGCTTTTTTCTGTCTATCTAGTAAATTTTCTAAATGCTGCTGAGTCTTATTCTGTGCAAATAGTGGACAGTTCCCTACATTGCTTTATTTTTATCTGTGCTGTCTATATCTTCTTGTGGGTTTTATTTGTGTTTACAGTGTTATTTAATGCACATTTTATCCGCCCTTACAGTTTCACTTAGTGTTGGTTAAATTTGCAGCAAATACAGCTTTGGGGGATGGTGCACCCCAAACACCTGGGCCGCATGACACAGACCAACCTGCAAGCTACAGGTAAATTTCTTCAGCTTTAGCTCGACAAAAAAAGCCAACTAAAACAAATTACTTTCTTTTGAAGTCTTGCCTTAGCAGTGGCTCACATTCAGATGTTTGTTCGTCAAAAGGTTTCCTTTGTAAGGGAATCATCCTGGAATTTTGCAACAGATGAAAGATTTAGTAAATTTAGTAACACACATAACCAAAAGCAATTGTAAAACCCTAGAATTAGGCAATAATAGCCACTGGGACATTCATCATGTCTATAACATCCCCACAAAATCCTCCAAATGAAACCTTATACCTAAAGATCATGAGGCAATTAAGAAATGGAGATTATTTTTGCTTTTTGGGTGGCAAGGAATAAAGTTTGGCCCCTTTGATAAGGATCCTATTTAGACCCCCAAAGCACAGATGTCTTTCAATAATAGTCTTAGGAAGAATGGGGGAGGTGGGAAATGCAGAATGAATTCCATGCAAATCCCAATTACAGTATCATATTAAAGACAAGTGAGTGAAGTTTAAGCTAAATCATTTTAAAATAACGAGAACTACGGAGATCAACCTTCTGGAATTCCATGAGAATTAGAGACTCTCAAATCTGTCCAGAGCTGTTCCTTTTTATACTGACAAGTATCCAGAGCAGGTATGACATGGTTGTTGTCACCTTACTTAAGGCTTTGCTTGCAATCCTTAGAGAGGACAGTAAAGGAGGAAGGGGTGAAGAAAAATTGAAAGGCTGATTTGAATTTAAAATTTCCTGAGTGTAGATGGTCTTCCCAGGTCTTCCCAAATCCTATTCGGTTTTGCCGAATTCTAAATGTTTTTAAAAAATTGTTTATTGACCTAGGTGAGTAGTAATAGTGTTGAAATCATCAAACTAAAGCACAGGTTGAACTGGGCATAAAGCCCTCATGCTAAGAGACATTGAACACCACTTAGGAACGTTTTCAAGTAAATAAATAAAAAGAGAAGGGCCCATGTTCAAATGACAATATATTTTCACATTCTACTTCAGTCTTTTATCCATCTACCGGTGGTCTCCATTCAGAAAATCTGTTCAAGAAATAACGCTAACGATTATTAAAATTTTACTACATGGTTGGTGTTGTGCTAATTACTCTGAATATGCTAATTAATTTAATCCACGCAACAACCTTAGGAGGCAAGTTTTCTCATTATCTCTGTTTCATGAATGAGGTAACTGAAGCTGGAAGATGTTAAGTAATGTACGGAAGGCACACAGCTAGAAAGCAGAGAAAACTTGAGCTGCACCCTGTTAAGATGATTCTAAAACTCGTATTCTTAAATATTATGCAAGTGTTTTGGGAAATTATTATTATGGTGTTGAACAAAAGTGCTATCCATGAGCCTGTGGCAGCCTTCTTGGGCTCACTCATGTGTAGTTTCTCTGGATTAATTTTTCGTCCTCAAGCACAGGCAGGGACGTGAGATGCTGGGGGCCCGTGGGCTGTGGGTGGAAGTGGGTGGCCAGCGTGCAGCCCCGTGCCATGCCAGGCCCTGCTCCAGCAGCTGAGGAGGAATCCCCTGCTGAAACCACGAAGCCACAGCCACTGAGGACACGAATATCCAAGAAGAATATCCCAAGCTCTTTCCAGACCTCCTTGTCCTAATCTTACTGTCTTGTTCACTTGTGGGTTTTATTTGTGTTTACAGTGTTATTTAATGCACATTTTATCCGCCCTTACAGTTTCACTTAGTGTTGGTTAAATTTGCAGCAAATACAGCTTTGGGGGATGGTGCACCCCAAACACCTGGGCTGCGTGACACAGACCAACCTGCAAGCTACAGGTAAATTTCCTCAGTTTTAGCTAGACAAAAAAAGCCAACTAAAACAAATTATTTTCTTTTGAAGTCTTGCCTTAGCAGTGGCTCACATTCAAATGTTTGTTCGTCAAAAGGTTTCCTTTGTATGGGAATCATCCTGGGATTTTGCAACAGATGAAAGATTTAGTAAATTTAGTAACACACATAACCAAAAGCAATTGTAAAACCCTAGAATTAGGCAAGAATAGCCACTGGGACACTCCGGGTCTGCTCCCACCTGACTCCGTGTTCCAGGAGCTGGAACTCTATGAAATGCATCAACCAAACTGCCCTGCTCTCTGGCTTCCAGTTGGAGCTGGTCATTTGTAGGCAGTTATCTGAATGAAACAAATGTGACCTCTGTGAATTGACCCCTGGGTTGTTTATTTCTTCACAACAGGCTGAGATCTGTTAGCTCAGAAGTCCACAGGTGCCGAATTCAAATTTTTGGACATCTAATTATTTTAAAAATAGCCCAACAAGCAGATTCCTAGCTATTCAGAGCATTCCTGCTTTGCATAATGCACAAAATCCTCACACACAGTTGCTGACCCTCAGGGAGAGAGAGCCTCGAGGTTAGAAGGCCCCCCAGCTGCTGTGGCCCTTCGGTGCTCTCTGACCCTGAGACCCCATTGTGCTGCCGAGCATCATCCCCTAAACATGTCAGCCCCTCCTCTGGTCCCCCTCGCCCCAGGAGTTCCCATGTCCCCTGCCCCTCCTGAATGGACAGTCTGTTCTGTGAGGGGCTTTGCCTCCAGTGCAGCCCCGTCCAAGCACCCTCAGTAGAGCTTACTGGGCGTTATGCCTCTTGGGGTCACATCTTCCTCCTTGTTCATTCCCACATACTTTGACCCCTTTCCAGAAGCATCAGGAGGAAATTTTAGTTCAGGAGATGAGAGAGGTCAAGGTATTTATCCTCTGACCGTACTCCCTACAAGATTACAGCTGGGCAGTGATAGTGTCCTTTCCCCACATCCACAGGTCTTTTGGGGGGCAGGCTTCTCTGTCAAATGCAGATCCTGTAGGCATCCCTTCCCTTGGCCTTTCAGGCCTAGGATGTTATCAGCTTCTCACTGCTGTTAGCCCTGGGAGGCTAACTATTCCTCATTTCCCTTAACCCTGTCTACCCATTTGTAAACACACACTATTTATGAAGTATGTCTATTTCATGCCAAGACCCTACTTCATGCCAGGATTCCATTCACCAGGCCTATCCACTTCTTTTTCTATTCATTTCGTGTGGGGAACTCCCAATAAGGCCACAGATTCGGCCTGAGGGAGAGGTAGTGAGGTGGTAGGAAAGGTACCATAGGTGTATGAGTACCTGTGCATGCATGTCACTCACCTGTGCCCTTTGCACATTCTCATGGCCAATCTCACACATACCACTTCCCTTAATAACACCCAGTTCACAATGGGCATCTTGGTATCCCATGGTCAGACATTCGGTCTCTACAAGGGACTAGTAGCAAGTAAGTCAGCAGCTGCTTTTATTTTATTTTATTTTATTTATTTATTTATTTTTGTCTTTTGTCTTTTTCCGTGTCCGGCAACGGATCGCAA
>NW_007730679.1:178096-178706 GCF_000696425.1 Galeopterus variegatus
AGCAGCTGCTTTTAAAACAGAGAATAATTGTAACGAGAAAGGGGCACCGTCTTATTCTGAAACCTCAGGCATCTTCTCTGAGTCTCCTATTAAAGTTTGCTAGTCCTCCACACAGCAGCCCCTCTGCCACAGACACTTCCAGTACCATTGTTTGCTGGCTTCTAAAGCTCAGGACAGGCACGGCTTGCAGAGAGGCCTGTCCTTATGCTGAGTTCCCACAGCAGGCTCTCAGAGCAGTGTGCTCAAATGGGGTCTATGCTGCCTGCAAAATTCCAAACGGCCCACGCACTGTTCTGCCTTTTCCTTCATGGTGGGCAGAACATGGTTCAGGGGCTTGTCTCTCATCTTACTTCTGCCATGTGCTATTTGTCTTCTTGTGTGTCTTACATATTTTTTGTTCCTTAATTCTTCCATGCTAGCTTCTTTGTCTTTAATTGATTTTTTTTGTAGTGTACAAATTTGATTCCATTCTCATTTCCTTTTCAGTACATTTTTAGTTATTTTCTTAGTGGTTACTTTGGGAACAACAATTAAATATCTTATACATCAAACAACCTAGTTTGAATTTTTAATATCAACTTAGACTCAATAGCACACACAACTCTTCTGT
>NW_007730679.1:179018-183233 GCF_000696425.1 Galeopterus variegatus
TTTACCAGTGTTTTTTATAACTTCCTATCACAAGTTACTGCCTAGTGTTCTCTAATTTCAACCTGAAGGACTCCCTTTGGCATTTCTTACAGGGCAGATATGCTAGGAATAAACTCTTTTAGCTTTTGTTTTTCTAAGATTGTCTTAATAAATACTTCATTCTCAAAGAATAGTTTTGCTGGATATGAAAGTTTTTTATTTTTCTTTCAGCACTTTAAATATGTCATTCCACTGCCTCTGGTCTCCATGTTTTCTGCTGAGAAATCAGCTTTTAACCTAACTGAGGATTTTTTGTATGTAATGAGTCAGTTACCTTGCTGCTTTCAATATTTTATTTTGACCTTTGATTGTTTGATTATAATGTGTCTCATTGTACATCTGTTTGAGTTTATTTTAAGAGAGAAGAAGTTTGTTGAGCTTCTTAGGTGTGGAGATTCATGAATTCTATCAAGTTGGGTAATTTGGGGTCATTAATTCTTTGGATATTCTCCCTGCCCCTTTCTCTCTCTCCTTGTCTCTGGGGCTCCCATTATGCTTATCTTGGTACCCCGGCTCCCGAGCTGGGGCAGTGGGGAGCTGACAGCCTCAGCCACACTCCCTGGCCATCCACAACCAGGCCAGTGACAACCACTGAGCCACAGCAGGAAGCACCCCAGGCTCCCAAGCCAGGGCAATGAGCGACTGAGAGCCTCAGTCACACCCCCACACCCCACACCAAGCCCAGTGATGACCATCGAGCTGCTGCTGGAAATGCTCTGGGCTCCCAAGCCAGGGAGGAAGGGAGCCAAGAGCTTCAGTCATACCCCCCAACATCTGCAACAAACCCAGCAGCAACCCAGCAGCTGGTGGAAGCCCCCTGGTGTCCCCTGCTGAGCTGAGGGAGGCACGAGGACCTTGACCACGGCCCCCCCTTCTTCTACTTCCCACCCTATTCCCCTCCCACTTCCCCTCTCCCCCTCCCCCTCAACTGCTCTGCAACATCTTAGAATGTTAAAAAATAGCAACACTAACAAATAAATAAAAAATAAAATAAAATATCTGCACGTCAGACTAATTATTTCCTTTGACCTATATAAAAGTTCAGCGGCTCTTTCTTCTGTCTACTTAAATCTGCTGTTGTGAATTCCCTCTAGTGAATTTTTCATTTCAGTTATACTTTTCAGCTCCAGAATTTCTATATGGTTCCCTTTCTAATTTCTGTCTCTTCTTTTCATTCTCTAGTTATTGAGACATCGTTCTCCTGGTTTCCTTTTGTTCTTTGTCCATGATGTTCTTAAGCTCTTTGAACATATTGATTTAAGTTGATTTAAAATTTTTGTCTAGTAAGTCCAATATCTTGAGAGACATATTCTGTCTTCAGTCCAATATGTCCTCAAAGACATACTCTGTTCATTTGTTGTTTTTTTCCTCCAAATGGTCTACATTTTCTTATTTCTTTGCATACTTTTTAATATTTGGTGGCATTTTTTAATATTGGGCGATTTTAAAAATTGGGCATTTTTAATATTATAATGTGGAAAGAAAGAAAGGAAAAAGAAAGAGAGAAAGAAAAGAAAGAAAGGAAGAAAGTAAGTAAGTTAAGGGGAAGAAGAGGAAAAGAAAGAAAAGAAAAGGAACAGGAAAAGGAAAGTAATATACTCTCCAGTTCTTTTCAGATTGTCTCTATGTTTGGGTACTGCTCCAACACTGAGCCAAGCCATTCAAAACTCTACTTTAGCCTTCATTTCCCATTTTTGTTGAGCCTAGAGACCAGTCAAAAGTGAAATTTATAATCTTCTCAGGTCTTTTCTGAGCATATGTCCTTTTCTGATCATGTGTGTGGCTTTCTAGGTTCCCATACATGCAGTGGCTTTTTGAAACTCCTATTCTTTCCATATAACTCACTTCCCAACTTTTTCTCCCAGGCTTTTGGAATGTCTACCATTTGCCCCATTTTTTTCCTCCCAGGTGGCAGCAGCTTGTTCATTTGGCTTTCATTGTTTTTGAGAACCATATTCCTGCTTCACCCTAATAGGGTTTCAGATTAGGCTCCAAAAGGGAAGCCTCTTACAGCAATGCTTTGGGGAAAGCCCAATCAAGTCAAAACAGACAGACACATTCTTCAGGAACAAGGTCCACTCTTCTCCCTCCTGAATCAGGTGCCCACATGGCCACATTCACGACTTTCGTGTGCACCAGAGTAGAGGCTGGGGCCAGGGTAAGTTAACAGGCCACAAAGCTCTCTTCCCTGTTTCGGTGGCCTTTCTCCTGGCAAAACATTTGTTTGGTTGTTATAAACCTTTTCGTATCTTCCAGAGTTCCAGAAAGGTTTACTCCAACAATTTTGCCAAGTTTTCAGAGCCTTGGGAAGGAACGGCCCCAGAGGTCCCTCCTCTGCCATGTTCACTGACATCACTTCTCACCAATCGTGTCTCCTGCTTTAACAGAACTATCCCACATGGTCCAAACCACTGTACTCCTAGAAATGTTACTAATATAGTAGGTCCCAGAACTTCAGGGCTTATTTCCATTCCTCCATTTGATTAAAGTTAGGGCGCTTAGTATGAGGGTACTTCAAAAAGCTCATGGAAAAATAGAGTGAAAAGATTAAACAAATCCCTCCACAAAGTTTTTGATCTATCCTTGTATTTTATTTCCAGGCCCAGTTATCACGTGACCCAGCATAATGTTCTATGTGAAATCAAGATAATCAATGTGACTCGAACTATATTGTGACAGAGAGCAGAACTGACAGATCCCTGATGTAGGGCGGTGGATGTGTACTGCTGCTCTATCCAAGTGAAAGTGATCTGCTTATCTTTACCTTTGCTCATTAGAATATAATTCTTATCACATACCAAGAGATATTTGTTCTGGTAAAGATACAACATCCAGAATATAGCAGTTATTGGCATAATTTATGATAATCTAGAGTCATTATGTGGGATTCATCTCATTTTGTGTAAGCCTGACAGGTGAGTTAAATGAAGATATGATAAAAATCATTAACTTGGATCTTTCGAGACTTTGAAAGTGGCACAAATCTCTGCAATTCTCCTAGAAATGAGGTATTACTTCTGGTTTACTGTTTTGGTGAGGAGTGGCAGGGACTGGGCAATTCCAGGGACTTCTACTTGGCCCTTTCTATTCCAGGGACTTCTACTTGGCCCTGCAATTCCAGGGACTTCTACTTGGCCCTTTCTACTCTAAGAGCCCTCAGCACATGAGTTGGGCACTGGTGGGTCTGCCAGGTACTAAGCATACCTGTTCTGTCTGCACAGTCTGGGACTGGGACAAGGACTGGAAAGGGCTTGTGGCTTGTGGTCATTCTGGGTCCATTATAAGAAAGACTCAGGTCAAGACTTGGCCTCCATGAGCTCCCACTGCTGATCATGGGGCATTTTTGTTTCCTGGGACAGCATCGAATTCAGAGCCAGTATTAATAACTCCTGAAAATGACTATTTTCTTTCCTCAGTGAACAGTCACCATGGCTGAGGGTAATCTGTGGGGGGTTTGCAGGAAGATTCACAACATACATCTGCAGAGTAAACGCAGGGCCCTTACTTATGATAATCTCGAGTCTGGTTTCTGCCCATGACAGACCTAGCCATTTTCTACTTACAAGGGTCAAGAAGGACCTTAGCCTTCCTCTGATCACTTCTTTAAGCATATCCCATAGAGTCTGGTATATGGTATTTTCGTTATCATTAATTTGTTTAAAATTCTGTAACTTATGCTTGTATTTCCCCTTTACTTAACAGTTTTTAACAGACGTTTTAAACTTTATGTGTGGGAGGTCATTTTTGTTTTGCTAATAATTTTTAATTCTATAGCATTAATGTAGTATGAAATACTTCTTTATGATATGTATTGATATTTTATTTGTGACCTAATATATGATCAGTTTTTATGAATAATTCACAGGCACGTGAAATAAAGTGAGGGCAATTGTCACAATGTAAAATTGTGTACTCTTAGCATCTACCCAAATGACTATGTTATTTAAATCTTCTTTCTCATTGTTTATTTTTTGTTCACCTGGTGTGTCTCGTACTGAGAGTGGTGTATTAACGTCTGCTACTGTGAGAGCATTTCTAACTACGTCTTTTTGCATTTCCTGTAGCTTTTGAATTATATGAATGTTGTTTCTTCCTTGTGTAGCTTCTAATTTCATTTTCTTTGGGTTATTTCTTTCTTTATCTCATTATTATTCTTTTGGTTGTTTTCCTGCCTTT
>NW_007730679.1:184212-185114 GCF_000696425.1 Galeopterus variegatus
AACTTTGTATGGATTTATTTCATTTTTTTCCCGCTTATTTGATGTTGAGATGAGCCACAAAGTTGCTACTTCAGCAGAACTCCCTCTGTCTGCATCCAAGCCCAGTGACTTTAGCTGACTTTTGAGGGGGCAGTATTATGAGGCCTCCGATGCGTTGGTCCTCTTTTTTCTTGCAAGACCCTAAGTTATCCCCTTTACCACTTAGTTGCCAAATGCTTCTTTTTTCCTTTCTGCCTCTCTTCTTCCCCAGAAGCTAAGTGTTTGAAGACTGCCACCTCATGTCTTTAAGTCCCGCTCCTGTCTATGCACCCTGACCTGCCAGGACACCTGCATCTTCACACGAGGATGGGCGGACCCTTCTGGAAGCTTCTTCACAGATGCCTCAGACTGTTTGTTAACTTCCTTCTTCTCTCTTCCTTGCAGCAAATCTTGGCCAGGGACAATCACTGGGATTTCTTGTTGTTGCTTTTTAATCTGTTCAATTTGATGAGTTTTGTTTGCTTGTTTTTGCGTCTTCTACTTAGATTACTTTAACATTTGGGTTTTGTCTGTCTTCAACTTATGCCAAGGGTATGATTTTTAGGTGGTTTTACTTTTTCTTATTGTTGTTCCATATTGTATTTGAAGGGAATGTTGAGGGACTCACCCCTAGGCCGCTGCCATTTCCTTCAGCTNTGCATGTCACTCACCTGTGCCCTTTGCACATTCTCATGGCCAATCTCACACATACCACTTCTCTTAACAGCACCCAGTTCACAATGGGCATCTTGGTATCCCATGGTCAGACATTCGGTCTCTACAAGGGACTAGTAGCAAGTAAGTCAGCAGCTGCTTTTAAAATAGAGAATAATTGTAACGAGAAAGGGGCACCGTCTTATTCTGAAACCTCAGGCATCTTCTCT